>NC_136015.1:12400667-12550667 GCF_048128805.1 Centroberyx gerrardi
CTAATTTAGAGTCCTGTAATAGAGCAAACACACGCACATACGCGCACACACACACACACATGCACACGCGCGCACACACATACACACACTATTGTAAAGGTGAGGCACAGTAGCGGCCCCTTCTCTATTTTTTTAATATATTGTAATGGAACAGATGGACAAGAGGGAGAGAGAGGGAGGGAGGGAGGGAGGCAGAGAGCTGGGAGAGAGAGAGAATACATAAAACTAAAAGAGGCAGAGCGAGAAAAATGAGGAGGACACAAAAGGCAGAGGGAGGAGTGAAAAGAGAAGAATGGAACAGTTAGGGTGGGGGGAAAAAGGCAAATCCAGGAGAGGGAGCAGAAAAAAAGGCGAGGGCAGAAAATAAAGACTGAGATATGAAAAGCTGTGAATGAGAGAAGCGACAGAGGAGAAAGAAAAAAATGACACAGAGACGAAACAGAGAATGAAAGAGGGAAGAGAGAGAGAGAGAGAGAGAGAGGAGGGCTGGGTTGGGGGGGATAAAGCTGTGACAGCGGCAGCCATGCTGGTTGTCATAGCGACGGCCGAGGAGAGCAGGTAGAGCACGGTCTCCTGGGAATGAGCAGTGCACGCCTCCCTCCCCCTTCCCTCTCTCTCTCTCTCTACATCCCTCCATCCTAACTCCTCTCCATCCCTCCGGTCTCCCTCCCCCTATCATCTCCATCATCCAGCCCTCGTTTTTTCCTCCATCGCTCCGTCTCCACGTCCCAATATCCCCCATCTTCTCCACTCCTCCGTCAGTCTGTCTCTCTCTCCCTCCATCGCTCTCCTCCTCCAACACTCTGCCATGCCTCCCACTCTCTCTCTCCCTCTCTCCGTCTGCCTCTTCTCAACCGCCTCCCTCATCCTTCCCTCCTCCTGCTCCGTTCCTTCCTTCAGTTTCTGAGTCTACCTCTTCTTTCTTCTTCTTCATCTTTTTCTTCCTCTCTTGATAGCTTTGCTCACTCTATCCGTTTAGCGCTCAGTCAATCGCTCCCTCCGGCCTTTCTTTCTCTCTCTCTCTCTCTCTCTCTCTCTCTCTCTCTCTCTCATGCGTTCCCCTTCTATCATCTCTGTTTCATCATTACTCTCTCTCTCTCTCTCTCTCTCTCTTTCTCTTTTTCCATCCTTACCTCTCCATTTTATTTCCTCCTCTCCTTCTCTCTCATTATCTCATGGTCCGTACACCTCCCTTTTTTTTCCATTCCACTCCTCTCCCTCCCTCCTTCTCTCTCACTATATTCATCTAACCCCCGTCCAGCTCTCTCCAGAGAATATGTATGTGAGTATGTCTGCGCAGTGCTGCCCAATTACTGCAAGGGAGATTCTGCGTGTGTGTGTGCGTAGGCGTGTGTGTGTGTGGGTGTGTGTAGTATCTACAAAAGCAGTGTTACTAGCCTGTTTTGACCTACCTAAAGCACCTCCAGCATTCTCCGTCTCCCTCTGACTCACTGAGTCAACAAACTGCTGTATACCAGGACCATCCGCTCGCACTGTGTGTGTGTGTGCAGTGTGTGTGCCGTGTGTTCACGTTCGGGATTACCCGCAGTTGTGCGTTTATATGCATTGGTGTATATTATGTGTGTGAGCGTGTTCACACTTGTGCGTTACTGGATGACTCCCACTTAGAGAATGAAAACCTTCCAGCTGGATGAATACAGGCTAACGGCATTCTTCCTAATACATGGGATGACTTGAACACATTCCACGGGGAAGTCGGGTGTTGCGCAAAGTTGTGGAGCCAAATGATTGAAGTAAATAGGTGCTGTCTAAGCCTCGACTTGCATTGTGTGCAACACCATACTGTGCTTTAGAAAGTATGGCGATTAGAAAGCACCTCGAAGGAGTTGGAACAATATGGCACTCCAGCCTGTAAGCCCCAGAGGGGCATGCAGTGCTGCTAGTTAGCGGCTCTCATATAGGGCTCTGAATTCTGCAGCAAATTTTGAATTTCCATGGCTGTTCAGCTCAGTGGGGGGATGCATTGGGAGAGCAGGTATTCTGAAAACAGGTTCCTCCATCCCCACTGTTATCAGCCCAGTGCTAAATGGAAAATTCCATTCTGTCTAAATCAAAAGCAAAAACTTCCTCCAAAAAAAACTAATTTCAGTCAAATGCACATCGGCCAGGCGGGTCCATCCCGTGTGATAAGAAACTGCTTCCAGATAGGGGTGAGCACGCACACACACATACACACACACACACGCATATATACATATACACACAAAAAGCTGAGGGGGGTCTAAGCAGGGGAGAAGCGAGGGGGCTGGATGTTGTTTTTCCCACTGAAGGCTATCATTATATTCTTTCTCTCTCTCTCTCTCTCTCTCTCTCTCTCTCTCTCTCTCTCTCTCTCTCTCTCTCTCTCTCTCTCTCTCTCTCTCTCTCTCTCTCTCTCTCTCTCTCTCTCTCTCTCTCTCTCTCTCTCTCTCTGTCTGTCATGCTCACCTACAGACATCGGCCTTGTGAACGCAGCTCCGGATATGAACCGAGATCCTTTTCATTTCCTTTATCCACTGGATGTAAAAGGAAGGTGACCCCACACTCCCATCCATCCCTTCACTCACACACACACACACACACACACACACACACACACACACACACACACACACACACACACACACCAACCTGAAATACCACTACCCCCCAGTGAGTTTTATACCTGAGTGTGCGAGCTTGTGCGTGCTTGTGTGTGTGAGTGTGCGCGTGTGTGTGAGTGTGTGTGAGGGGACTCTTTGTCCTCCAGGAGAGTGAGAAGGACCCACTTCCTGTGTCAAATTGCCTCTCACATTCCACACTCTCTCTCGATCCCCCTCGCTCACTCTATTTTTTCCCTTTCTCGCTCCTTCCCTCTCTCTCTCTCCCTCTCTCTCCCCCTCTCTCTCTCTCTCTCTCTCTCTTTCTTCATCTCTCTATGGGGGGCTTTGTCTGCTATTGGAGGCACAAAACACTGATTCATTCCACGAGTTAAACATGATCCTCAAGAACACACCACTTCTCTTCGACACACACACATACACACTCACACACACACACTACAAGAAGCAGGGGCTGGCGAGAACAAGTTTTTGGCACTAGAGATACACTATTTTTGAGCCCACACACAGACAGATGGACAGTCAGTGCTCTCATGAAGGGGAACGGATGCACGCACACACACACACACAGGCGAGCCGTGGGACACAGCAGATGTCTGTGGGAAAATCAGTCTCCCATCTAAATGCACTCCTCCGGATGTGACATCACAACACCAATCATCCACTGGGGATCACTCAGAACACACACACACACACACTCACACACACACACACGTTCAGTTGGTTCCTAGAGGCATCTAAAGAAAGATCCTGTCAGCAAATGCATATGATCACGGGCCAAAATCACTGATAAGCGTGTGGATGTGTGTGTGTGTGTGTGTGTGTTTGTGTGTGTGTGTGTGTGTGTGTGTGTATCCAAGAACTGGGTTGCTTGAGGTTAATCTAGCAATTATGAGACTGTTGATGTGTGTGTTACCTATGTCGGCAACACCTGCATCCATCTGTGCACTTCTAACACAGTGTATGCTTGAGTGTGTGTGTGTGTGTGTGTGTGTGTGTGTGTGTGTGTGTGTTTGTGTGTGTGTGTGTGTGCGTGTGTGTGTGTGTGTGCATGTCTGTGGTGGCACACCTGTCTCCATCTGTACACTTAAAGACAGATTAGGTCAGTTGGAGGCCAAGGATCTTTGGCAAAGATCGCAGCCGACTGACCCACTAATAATCTGTGTGTGTGTGTGTGTGTGTGTGTCTAGTCTGTTGAAATTGTCTGCCAAAATCAGTGCAGCATCACGGTGAGCGGTGAGAAGAGCAGAACGGAACGACACTCCAAGAAGGATGCTATACAATTATCACAGCAGAACTAGAAGTCCAAGGAATATTATAGGAATATTATAGGAATATTATAGGAGATAAAACACCACACAGCAGAATAAAGGTCACTATAAGCTCACTGCTGACTACCACAAACACACCATAAACCACTACAGGAATATTACAGGATGATGTGTTGTTGGTGTAAAACATCCTTCTAGAATCTTATCCCAAAAGTAGGTCTGCCTCCCTTCTATTTTTGGTATTTGTTTCCGATTCTCTCAATGATTCAGTAACACCCTCCCCCCTCCTCCTCCTCCTCCTCATCATATGGTAAATCGGGATTAATCGGGACGGTAACGGAAGGTGTGGGCGTGTTAGGGGGGCGCGTGAAGTTCGGCGTGGATGGTTCCGGGGAGGGAAGGGGGGGGGGGGGGGCGGCTCACGCATTCCTAATCAGCTTCCCTCCTCGCGATTCCCGATGACATCATTCCATCCATCCCTCGCGCACCGCATCGCCGTTAACTCCCCTCTACCCCACCCCTTTTTGCCACAAACACACTCGCGCACACACCCTCCGGTTAACGGGAGGATGCCCCGGGGTCTGTCACCTGGACAAGGCCCCCCGTTCTCTACCGCCGCTCCTGGCAGGGGGGGGGGAGCGCGCACCACAGCGAGGCGATCGGACATCCAACACCCCCCTCCTCCTCTCGTGTCCTACAGCGCGTCTATCCGGTAATAAAGTCGTTAAAGCCGCAGTATGACTCGAGCCCAAATTACCGGCAGGATGTGAGCTGGTGAGGCAGACACCACATAGCAGGACACCGAACAAAGACCCGTAATCAAGCTCAATTAGAGATTACCCACTAATTACCGACCCACACACACATATACACACACACACGCCTCCTAACTCGAGCGGACACAGGCCTGCCTGTGCCACAATAAACCCTGACTCTGAGACACAAAGGCTGGGGGGGCGGGGGGCACGAGAGCCGCCAGCCCCCTTAACGGGAGTCACGGATGGCCAATAAGGCTGATATGTGGGTCGAGTGCAGGAATTACTGCCGATCACCGACCATCAGACACGCTCAAGCTACCGGGCTGTCTCATTACAGATAGCGCAACACACACATACACATACACGCACACACTGAGAGACAGACACACACAAACAAGCACGCACACGCACAAAATGCCTATAGGCTCTATATTCCCCCTGCACAAGAGCTCCTCGGTAACAATGGAGCACAAAGGACCGATAGGCTCGTGCTTACCGTGGCGGCGTGAGCAAGCAGCGCCGTGAGCGCCAGTAGACAAGGCAGCTTCATACTCGGGGTGCGGGCACAGCCTCCCGGTGCCGCCGCTGCCTTCACGGGGGGAAACAAAAGCGCTTCTCTCGGTATTCGGTAGTCTCCAACTTCAGAGCGCGCCGCCCGTCCGCGCTACCATCCGTCCGTCTGGTCGTGTTTAATCCAAGACTTCACACGCTACAGTCCCGGTTACCAATAGTCGTTAATAACCGGGGAGATTCCGCGAGGCCTCTTCTCCTCTCTCTATTTCTCCGACTTTTTGTGCTCGAGACCTGATAGATTTACTACCGGGAGACGCCAGACCTCGGCTCTCTCTCTCAGTACACACAGTCTCTCTCTCTCTCTCTCTCTCTCTCTCTCTCTCTCTCTCTCTCTCTCTCTCTCTCTCTCTCTCTCTCTCTCTCTCTCTCTCTCTCTCTCTCTCTCTCTATCTATACACACTCAGCCTCTCTCTCTCCTCCCCCTCTCCGTTGAGGGCAGGATGTTCCGTATGGCGACGCCGCTTGGCCTGGGAGTCTGGCAGAAGGAGGGGTGTGTGTGTGTGTGTGTGTGTGTGTGTGTGTGTGTGTGTGTATGCGTGCGTGTGTGTTTAGAGAGAGATGGGGGGATCTCCATGAGAGGCGAAGCGAGGATGCCCCCTGCAGCTCGTCTAGGCACCCGCAGCCCCAGTACCTTACTCACACACACACGCACACACACACACACACACACACACACGAACGCACACAGTTAAACAACACCGGGAGGCGAGGTAGGGCATTGTCCACGCCCCACAGGCCATTCATTCATTCATCGCCCAGAGAGCTCGTGCCTTTGCTTTGTGCTCAGGTGAGGCTCCGGTAGCCACACACCCTTATCGGCTAGTTCCGGTCCTCAGTTCTGATTGGCTGTGTCACGTTCGAAGCCGTTGTAAATAGGCCCACCGGATCAACGCACACCTGTGCCTGTATCACAAATATTAATGCGGTAACCACACATACTGGTAGCCTACTTGCGTCGCTTAGCAACCATGTTGTTTAGCTGCTGCTCAATATTGCGAGCCGAAAAAATAACATTTAATATATATATTTAACATTTGCTTCCTTTTTATGTGTCGTGTTGCTGCCATTTTATAAAAACAATATCAACAACCTACTATATAAAATCATTGTAATGCAGGGCATGTCGTGGATAACCGTTTATCTGTCTTAAGACCTCAACAAAGCCACGGGCTTATCGCCACCCACATCACACCCCGACTCGCTTTTCAAAATATTATCCCGAGCTTTCCGCCCAGCACTGGCTCCAAACAAAGGCTGGGCAGGTGAGGGCAGGTTCGCTCCTCCCGCCATTTTGTCCTGGCTCCTGAAAGGTAGCCTGCAGGTGCAGGACCACAGGAGGAAATTAAGGAGGATGTATTTTGATAGACAGGTCCTTTATAACGTGTGGGCTCCTACAACAGTGTGTCGGGTTCATTACTAACAACCTATCAAAAGTTGGTTATAATTGTCCTAATGTCCTTTATTAGCCTACTTCATGGCAGCAGTCATTGTTACTTTTTCGTACCCCAGCCAAAATCCCCAATGTCCAAAGACCAAGATGGTTGAGTTGTGCTGGTCCTAACCAGACCCTGACCCAGTCAAACCACAGCTGGGTGGGAGGTCAGGCTCGCCAGGCTAGGCTCAGTTGCTGTCAATGATCAGGGGAACCAGTCGGCATTGATGTTCAGTGTTCTCATCCTTTTGCTCAATAAAATCAAAGTATGCAAGTGGGAATGCTTCCCCCAGCCCATTTCTCATATCTAGCTCGGTAGGACGAGGACCAATTATGAGGAACATGAATCAGGGGATAGTTTTTGGATAACATAAACCCTTTTGATTTGGCATCTATTAGGCTACTGGAATTTAAGTAGATATAGTTTCTGCAAAGTCATTTGTACTATGTCACTGATCAACACTGCTGGTTATCATTCAGTGCTATACCATACAAAGATACCAGCCTCATTAATTCACATTTATGGAGTAACTGGAACACCAGGGACCAAGTCCCACCTCCCCCTGTCTGACTCATGCTGAATATTTCTGGAAGTCTCACAGCAGACACATTCATTGAGATGGTTGGAACAGAAATTATGGCACAAATCCTGCTATTTAACAACCTATAGACACATAATGAATAACATAAAACAGTGTGTGGTCCACTCTCTCCCGTCATCTGATGTGTGTAAGAGTGTGTACCCTACACCCAATGAAATGCAACACAAATGCACCCAAAAGAAAACATCACACTTGAGACAACAGTGAAATTTTGAAAGTTTTTTTTGTTCAGTTTTGTTTCAAAATAAAGATCACACAATTGTTTAGAGACAATCTACAACAGGAGTTACAAAAAATAGTTGCCCAGGCAATAAGCATACACAGGTTCTGTTAACTATACACATATGGTTACAGGTGTGCTCGTAGTAAATATACACAAGGCTGCTCCAAATGTACACCGCGCCATGGCGGGCTGCCTCTCTCACCCAAAAGGACATGGACAGTATGATACAGCACTTACAGCACTAGAGAAATGCCAAAAACACAAGAATCTCCTCTGTACAATCCATGGGTTTTACCCCTCTGAAGAGAGTCATGGGTAACTGGAGGGGGTGAGTGGGTTCAGGGGTAAAAGGTATTCTTCCCACCCAGCCAGCCCCCCCATACACATAACGCATTTCATGAGTGGGGAAAAGCATTCCTATAAAAAGGATCTTAAAAAAAAAAAAAAAACAAGAAAATATGAAGAAACCTTCAACGTAAACCAGAAGACACCACTAGTCTAACAGAATGTGTCCTATTGGGAGTCAGTGGGAGATTGACGTCTCTTAATTTAAGCAGTGACAAGATAAAGATAAAACCAAGCGTGGCGGATCTTTGTACAAGTACTACGCTGTATAGAAAGGGCTTTTCAAAACAAAAATTTGATATTACAATTTACAATATACAACAACTCATATGTCACAACCAAGGAGGTGAGAATATACACTGAAATGCACAGGTTTTTTTTTTCTAAGATTTTTTTTTTCCAGAGTGAAATTTTTTTTTAATCCTTTTCTTCTCATACCAAAAAGGGTGGTAAAGCACTTTTACATTACAAGGGTTTACAAATGTACAATTATACAGTCAGAAGTATGTGGTCACTACTAGGATACATTATAGATACAGATTCAACATCAAAAACCAGAAAAACTACAAAGTTTTATATATATATTTATATATATATGCAAAGGTCTACACCAAGTATACACGTTATATTTATAGAAGCAAGACCAGAAAACGAATCTCCCATGCTAAATGATCTGTCTGCTGGTTAGCCGATGGCGTGTGTGTTTGTCTATGATTCCGTGACGTCAGACAAATTAAATACTCCGTCTCATAGTGGTAAATAGCTAGGATGGGGGGGGGGGGGGGGGGGGGCGCTGGGATTGTGTGTGTGTGTGTGTGTGTGTGTGTGTGTGTGTAGCAGTAGCAAAAAAGTGAAATGATTTCTAGTTTATCTGAAACGACGAAAAAGGAAATGACGAAGAGAGAAAAAAAAAACAAGGAGAGAGGGAGTGGAGCGATGAGTGGAACAAGTCTCACCTCTCTCTCCTCCCTGCCCTCCTACCCTCCCTCCCCCAGTTCAGCAGGCCTGGGCTCAGGGTGGGGGAGGGGCGACAAAAACTAAACTAAGGCTGCCTGTAGCAACAGGCTCCTCCCGGGTGGGGGGGTGGGGGGTTGTCGTGGGGACAGGGGTACGAGGGGTACTCGATGCCCTCAGTAGGTCGGGTTCAGGGGTGGATGCCTCCTGAGAGGTCGAACAGGGACAGGAGGGCGGGGCTGGTAGACATGATAGCACTGGGAGGGTAAGGTACAGGGTGGTGGAAGGGGTGTATGGGTAAGTAGACATGATGTCAGGGTGGAGGGGGGTGGGAGTGATGGGGGGGTCATAAGTTTACATGATGCCGTTAGGAGGGCCGCAGAGAGGGCCCAGGTCAACGCCGTTCTTCATGTAGTACTTCTCCAGCTTGGCCAGGATGTGTTTGCCGTACGTATACTTCCTCAGGGTGGAAATGTGAGGCCGGATCTACGCGGGGACAAACGCACAGATACATGGAAGATGATCACAATGGGCATCATTCACTTCCTATCCAGACCCGTTCAGACCCTCTCCCTTCCGGCCCCGTCTACCCACCTTGTGCATGACGATCTTGCGCTGGGTGGGCTCGGCCACGTCGATCATCTTCTGCACCACGTAGTTGGCGTACTGGTCCTTCATCATGGTGTATAAGGCACTGTGGGGGCCCTCAGTCAGGCTGCACACCTCGTCTATCAGCACCGCCCGCTCTGCCCGCGACGCATGGGTCACACACTTCTCCACCACGTTACTGGATGGAGGGAGGGGAGGTGAGTGAGAGGGGAAAAAGAAACAAAAGCTCATTTAAAGTCTGCTTATGAGTGTGAGGGAGAAACAAAAATGAAAGGAAAGCCTTTCTTACAGTTATGCCAGGACAGCAGACAGGAAAGTACCTAAAACTGTGTGTGAACGTGTGTGTATTGGGTTTTTACCTGGCAAACTTGTGTTGGCTGAGTCCCAGTACATTGCCTCTGATCTCAGCTACTATCTTGCTCTTATCCTCAGCTCGGCCGTGCTCCAAAACGTGCTGGATCACATAGTTGCCGTACTGGTCCTAAAACACACAACCCACACAGGCACATTAACCAAGACATTGGATGATGCCAGCTGGCGCCTCTGACAACACGTCAGCAAACTTAAAAATCTGGAGACTCTGGGAGAAGCTTTATTTAAGCCAACTCAAGCTTTCACCATCCTGTCAAACACAACAACTTGTAGAAGTGGAAAGAAGGCAGCTACTGCTAGAGAGAGAGAGAGAGAGAGAGAGACAGAGAGAGAGAGAGAGAGAGAGAGAGAGAGTGACAGAGAGAGAGAGAGTGACAGAGAGAGAGAGTTACCTGCACCAGCTGCTCTGTGTGTTGGTGGAGCTCCTCTAGTATAGGCAGCGTCTGTTCTGGAAGGCAGTGTTCGAGAATGCGCTGGATGACTCTGCAGCCGTAGGGATGGGTGGAGAGGGCAAAGACCTGCAATACACACACACAATTATACATCTCTACACACTCCATACACCAAGTGGTCCTGGGGCTCAGAGAGTGCTGCATGGCACTAATATTGTCAGGGTTTAGGGGATTGATTCCTGCTGGGGCCACCTGTGCTAAAAAAAATATATATACTCACTCATGGTACTGCAAGTCCCTTTGGATTAAAGCTTCCACGTGAATGTTACGTTAAAACAAACTCAAATGTACACTGATCTCTGAAGTGTACAAGAAGAAGACACATCGTTGTGTATCCAAAACACATTCTTATTTCATAGTCAAATCAGTCATATTTGGACACACCCAGCTCGCCCCTGCAGGGCAGGTGCAAGCAAATTCCTGGCATGCTTTCAGCTACACAAACAAATCTGACCTGTTGGTTGGAAAAGCCGCAGTTCCGCAGCCTGCAAATATGTGAGAGGCAAAACGCTCACATGAGCAGTGATAAATTTACTGTCACAAGACCCATGGCGAGTTTCAAAACTGAAACCTCTCATTTGTACTTTAACAAAAAGCGCATGCACGAACACACACACAGTCTGTCTGTAACACTTTATGCTAATGTGACATTTAGCCAGTGGATAGAAGATGGCTGCTGCTACTGGGCTGAGGTTTCCGTTGCCACGGCAACTTAACCAGTCCCTGGAAAGTGACAACGATGGAGGTGTCAGTTTGGAGTATATGTGTGTCTATGTACTTTTGCAGTGACAATATATTTGCTGCCTCAAGGCAGTGACGGTATGTGTGCACACAAGTTAATGTGTGTATGGATGTCAGCCAAGCCCTCTAAGGCTCCACTGACTGAGTGTGGAAATATTTTGTGTGCGCGCCAAGGGGACCCACCTGTCCCTTGAAGGCGTCTATGATGAAGTGCAGGGCGTGCGGCTGGACACACTCAATACACTTCTGCACCACGTGGTTCCCGTTCTGATCCTTCACACACTTCAGCACATGGCCGTCCAGCTCCCGCACCATCTCACTCTGCAATGAGGGAGAAGAGAGTGAGAGGAAGGCAGAGAAAGCAGGACAGCAACAGCGAGACAGAGTGTAGAAAGAGACATGTAATTGTGTGTGAGAAGTCAAATATCGCCTGAAAGCATTTCCAACTTTTCTTAATTTTTCAAGGTAGCTCAAAGCCTAACAAACCAATCCTCTGCCTTTCAACTGCCCTGGAGAAATCTATCAAGGTCCTCTAAGGAGAGCTGGATAGATTTCTTTCTCGCACACACTGTTACCTATTCCAAAACCATTGAATTTGAACAAAATTATTTCCAGGAGACATTCATTTGAATCTATCCTAACACCTGCAGTTCAAAATTAGCATATAAACTATGCCATCATTAGCTTCATTCATCGTTGATAATCGGATGCCTGCAGGGAACCTGCTGCTATACGAGGCGGCTCTCGCATCGAACTCATAATGTAGATGAAATATGCTACATTTTAAGTACATGCTGCTTTATCGATGCAGTATTCAGATTTAAAAACAACAGAAATCAGTGATCCACGGGCAATGTGCTCTCATTCACAACAGTGTTGTGAGCACACCGATAGTAGTTATGCTTTGGATTTGAGACACACTGGGATATTTTGCCATTCACATTCAAATCCCAGCAGAATTATGACTGGATAAGTGTATCTAAGGTTGTTTCAGTAAAGACGGACAATGTGAACAACAGTAACGGCTTTACAGTCTCTTCCTTGCTCACAGTCCTGTGGGAGCAGGGTGTACTTACGATGACCTGCTGGTCCGAGGGGATGAACTCCAGGGCTTTCTGAATGACCCTGCAGCCGTACATCTGCAGGGCCAGAGACAGCACATGGCCTCGGATCCGCTCCGCCAGAGCCAGCTTCTGGTCCAGGCTGCCAAACTACAAACACAGACACAAAATAAGCTTGTAAATCCTGTAATCCATGCTATAATACATTACACAAACCCGTCACATACATCACAGATCTATTTCCCCCCAAAACACAGGCTACTGAAAACCAAACAAAAGGCACACATGCGACTCTAGAGAATTGTCAACCTAGATATGGATTAACTCATGTCTGATAAACTGACTGTTGGTTCCACAAATCACATGCATTACACGTTGGTGATAATGACTGTCCATATACACACACAGACCTCAAAGAACTTCTGGATGACGTAGTTGCCAAAGACGTCGACCATGAGCTGGTAGGCCGCCTGCAGGATCTCACTGAAGACCAGTTGGCGCTCTGCTGAACTGGCTCGCTCCAACTTCAGCTGGATAAACCTAGAGGGACGGAGAGGGAGAGCACTCCTGAATTCTACGACTGGACAACTCTGTTGAAGTACAGTTTAATTTAAGTTCAAGAGATGTCTGTTGGATTATTTTCTTTTTGTTTTATGTTAGCTTTAGTACTGTAAGAAAGCCTTATGCCATTAAAGTGGGGAAAGAGATGATGGGAAAGTAAAAACAACAGTCAGCTATCCCCGAATGCACTTGGCATATAGAGGGAATCTGTAAACTCTGGTTTGATTATTCATCCCTTTCTGTAGGTTTATCCAGAGAATGACATATAGAGAGAGAGAAGCGCTCCTGCCTCTTTAACATAGTTAACCTGAGGGAACAGTCTGAGAAAAGCAGATCAGAATCAAGAGTGGAGAAAAGACAAAGAGAGTTGAGGGAACCAAGCAGCCCATCAGGTGAAGTGATGGAAGCCAGGCAAAGGCAGAGATAAAAAGGAGTGAGTGATGTTGAAGAGACTGAGGGAGGAAAATGTCTGGAATGTGCAGCCTGGACGTCACGGCGTATTAATAGAACATTTCAGTGGAAAAGTCTGCCTCAAAGGCAGCGCTGGTTCAGCCCAGACAGACCCAGAAACCAGGACCCCGTGTCACAGCAGCCTCTAGGGTCCCTGCCCCGAGAATAGCAAGTCTCTGGACCACATCAAAGGGAGGGCAGAGATGGTGACATATCAATTACACCTTGTGTTCCGTTATCAATAAAAACAAGTAAGTAACTGTAGATAAGGATATATGGCCTCAAGAGACAAGTGAAGGGAGGATGTGCCTACAATACTCCTTTCACACATTCATCGTCTTTACTCACTTAGTCACAGGGGGGTGGAGCCTATCCCAGCATACACTGGGTGTAATCCTATCACACACATGAACCTGAAATATTAGGCAATTCATACCGAGCCTCATACACGGGAATGTCCTTTGGGCTATCCCCTTACAACTTTAGCAAAAGCAGCATGTTTACATTCTGTGTTCAACATGGCAGATGACACGGACCTTAAGCTCCAAGCAGAGAAGAGTTTGACCCGGCACTCGACCGTGATCTTGATCAAAGGTGTTTTGCAGGATTGCCTTTAACTAGTCGACCCACATGTTTCCAGGGTCACTTGTGTGGTGTGAAAAAGGCATAAGAGTCAGCACGGGGATCGACTGATGTATTGTCAGTGTACTCGTGTGTGGATAGTGCAGCCATCTGTCTTTACTGTGTTAGGTCGGAGTGATCTTTGCTGGTGTGTACCTGCTGCCATGCTGGTCCTGGCTGAACTCCATGATGTGGCCGGCGATGTCTCTGAGCTGCAGGTTGGGGTAGCGGTTGTTTCTGAAGTCCTCCAGCAGGCGGCTGCGGCCTGACGGCATCACGTCTGACATGCCATAGCGTAGCCGTGACGACGGGAACAGCTGGCTGCTGGGAGAAAAGAGGGAGGAGCCCGAGCTGGCGGCACTGCGGTACTTGGCCTCCGCTCCTGGGGCTGCAGAGATGAAACGCCCACTGCCATTGGTCAGACCTCCTGAGGAGGGAGAGTGGACAGGAGGGAGGTGACTGTTAGAACTGGTATTGTTTGAATGATATCTCATAGCACACAGACCTAACAGGAGCTGTAGGATTACAGCAAACATTTGAGAAATGAAAGGCCTTAGTCAAAGGTTACCAGCAGAAAAACAATCAAAGCATGACCAAGCATACATAATGTGCGTTTACAAAAAATAAAAAATTGAAAACAAACTTGAAAACATTCTGTCATCCTGCAACCTGAAGAGAGCAGATACAGTATATGCACAGTAGTGGTGGCATATAAATGCTACACTGACAACAAAAAAGACCATACTTGTGTACAATGTTATTTTGTTGTTGTTTTTAAATTGGCATACAAGTGCTTTGATGAGCCATTTGTTTGTTTGCCATGTCAGTGGTTTACACACTTAGTGGGTACATGTCAGCTTTGATTTGTCCCTAAACAATCACAATGCACTGAATACCAAATAGGGCTGCAATGATTAGCCGTATGGGTCAACATGGATTTTTATTGTGGACTCATCGCATTAGTAATACATTTTCAGGCCGTAAGCATTAAAACAAGACTAAGCTTTGAATTTTGTGGAAGCGTCCCTGCTGGGAATCAAACTCCCTGCGGCACACCTTCACCCACCTGACCAAAAGTGGTGAACAGAGCGAGCGAGCGACAAAGCGATCCATAGAGCCCCTGCTGTCATGGGGCTAAAAACATGGTCAACTGTGCAATGAAAAAATAAAGCACTGGGTGGCAGCACTGCTTGGAATATCAAGCCTCCCTACATACAGAAGGAGGGTAAAGACGTTGAACTTCAACTGAATCCACAGCACTCTTTTATTTTTATTGTGTAAGCTCTACAGTGAAGTGATGAAATTTTGAACACAATCATCTTGACGGCAAAAACTAAGGCGCAGGTTGAAAATAACCATAATTATCCTTTAAGTGCAGCAGTAGTAATGATTTGGTTGGTTTCAGTTTCCATCACCTGGCGTGATGATGACATGATGGCACATTTTTCCTTGAGCTGACTAATCGATTTAATTGCTAGAATAAACGTCAGAATAATCACTTATCAAAATAATTGTTTGTTGGAGCCCTTGCAAAGACTGAAACTGCTAGCAATCTTGTCGAACAACATTAAGTTGACCAAACATCTTATTTCCCAAAATGTATAGGCTATACCTTTAAACAATCACAAACACACTCATATTAGCAATGTGAAGCAAGACTTCCTTGCGAGCCGGTTGATTTAAAAGGATAATACTGGCTTTTTTAAGTTTGTGCCAATCGTCTAGTTGACTGTTTTCATATCAGTGCGTGCATTACATTATATTCTGTTTACTGTCAATCACGCGACACCCACAGAAAGAAATAGAAGCCTCCGCCAGGAAATAATCCCTTAGAAACATGTTGCCTTACAAACTTTACTGTCAAATTCGTGTCTTCTTGTTTTAAGTGTCTTTGTTAGCTGGGACAGCAGTTAATTTCAAACTGTTTGACACCATGAAGTTTGGATTTTACAAACAATGAAAAACGAGCTAATGTTAAAAAATATCTAATTACATACAGCATGCATTGCAAAATGACAGTAGGAAAATGGGCTATAATACTAAATGAGTGCGTTTACATGCACATTAATATTCTGTTTATGTTCAGGATATTTAAATATTCTGTTTATGAGTTGGCACATGTAACCACCATATCCCCGTTTACAATAAATGCGATCAGCCCATATTCCAAACATGAAAAACCTGAATATACTAGCTGTAATATGCCGATGCTACCGCTATATTCTGGCATGTAAAACCATATCCCGTTTATCGAAGTTCGGTGAACAGCGCAAGCGCAGATTCCGCGGGGTCATAAGAATTAAAATATTCAAGCAACAGGAAAACTATAGAATGTTAGACAATCTCCATGTTTACATTGTATAAAGTACTTATACTGTGGTCATGTTAGTTGACCAAAGTTGACCTAGTCTCATGATGTTCCTGCTAGAAGCCCATTTGTCTCCAGGTGAAGCCATCAGGCATGTGGAGACATGCGGGAGCCATGTCTTGTCATTTATCTGTCATATATGAAACTGACCACTATATGGATCACAGGTCTCTCTCAGTACAGAGAGACTAACCTCACTGACTTTGTTCATGTTGTTCCTCTCCAATGTTGCATCATTAAATTAAATACTAATTGATCAGATCGACTCCTGTCTGTTACTGTGCTCCGGTATCAATATCACCAAACATGCAGGTATATGAAAAAACTGGTAACCAATTGTTCCATGTAAGTGCCATATCCTGACAATAATATATTCAGAATATTAATGTGCATCAATTGATTTGACAATTTTGAACATGACTGCAGCACAGACACACACTTACCAAGATTGAGGTTGGACGAGGAGCTGTGATTGGACAGGGAGGGTGGGGGTGTGAGGGAGTGGGAGGGGCCCTGGTTGGGGAGGGGCATGCCCACGGGGCCAGGGGAAGGGCTAAAGCCCAAGGTGCCGTTGTAGAAGCCTCCGTGTCCAATTGGGGTGAGGCTGGAGGGCGTGCGTTTGTACAGCTCGTTGTTGCCTGTCAGGGAGTCCCGCCTGGAGCCGCTGCCACCGCTGGAGTTAGCCACTAGAGGGAAACAAAGGCACAAGTTAGATTCTACTACCTGGTGGAGCTGTGAGACGATAAACCACTCTCCTTAGGTTTGTTTCATTTGAAATTAGTGCAAAGTATCCAACTTGTACATGACTCAGTATTCCATTATTAATGTTTACATTGTCAAAGGTTTAGCAAATGAAAATAAGAAACACCATAGGATAAATGCCATTGATCCCAATGTCTGATACAATTTGAGATTACTCTCGTTTGATCAAACACATCTCAGCAGAAGATCCCTCTACATACACACACACACACAGCAGATGAGTGTGGAAAGGTGTACTCCTGGTGTACTACCTGCAGTGCCGAAGCCTCCCAGCGTGGCCCCCAGTGTGGCCCCGAGGGAGGAGGAGGTGGGCTGACTGAAGCCCAGGGAGGCGGAGCCTGGTCCAGGCTGGGCGGAGCCCTGTGAGAAAAGGGAGGAGCTCTGGGAGGAGGAGCTGAGGGAGGAAGAGCCGTAGAAAGAGCTGCCTCCCAGTGCCCCGCCGGGGCCACCCTGCTGCTGAGGCTGCTGGGACGCCATGGCACGGAACGGACCGTTGGCCCCGCCTCCCAGACCACCGTTGGCACCGCCTGCCGAGGCTGCCGCCGCTGCGACTGGGGAGGAGAAAGACAGGAGGGAGAGGAGGAGGTGAAAGAGAGAGAGAAGAGTGAGTTGTAAGTTATTCCAGGGCTTTTCCCTGCCCATTTAACTCCAGGGAGCCCACCCAAGTGTTGTTTCTGACCTTAAGTAAAACGTCATATACCTTTTGCTTGCCTAAGCCTTTTGAATTAATTCCAGGTGTTAAGATTGTTTTATATCACTAACCTAATTCTTTACACAACTCTAACATTAATGTAAACCCCAGATGTGTTTTAGTGTCTAGAATCCCATATTCACACTGACTCATGGATACTCCTGTGTGTGAGGTCTCATGTCCTTGGGACTTTGCATTTCTGCAAGAGACGGTGAAATACAGTAGGTGTTGTTTATGTCAGTGGATTCAATTCATTGTTGTATACACAAGAGTCCTCTGGGAGTTACTTGCACTGTTGACACACACTATTGTATGCAAGTTTATGTTCAGGGATCTTGTAAAACAGTGTTTTCTTAATCACACAGTTCAGATAATCTTTTCCACTGGTGTATTCACAATTTTACATGAACCTACCATAAGTCAGAAATCCCTTTAACTATGCAATAATGCATTGAATCAGGGCTGTAGAGTGCGACACATATGTCGCACATGCTATGAAAAAAATCAGTCTGTGTGATGAATGAATTTACCGCAGTAGCACCCGTGCGATACAATTTTGCGTGTGTGGAGCCGCTTGTTTGTGAAGTGAGGGTTTGTGTGCTTGTTTGTGTGTGAGGTGAATCAATGGCGCATCGCTATTCTACTTGGTAGTTGTAGTCTATCGTGCAATTAAAAATCATGTCCCCGGCTGCGTAGTCCATACATCCAACACCAATTCCTACAGTTCCTAGGGAACAATCCCATAATTAATTCCTATGCGGTTGCCTCTACGCCGTTTCCTCCGAGGGCAGTGCAGCACCCGGACAGTCTACAGCGCGCACACGCTAGAGTTATACTGTAGTTCATCTTCAAAAAAGGCAAGCGGTTGCAAACATGTTTTGATTTAATAACTAAATAATTACATTTGCGAGACGAACGTGAAGTATATTGTGAACTTTCTACGCCGTCACTCAGAGACTAACGTTAGCAGAGCGGAGCAGCGATCAGCAGTAACAAACGAGACCGGCTGACCAACACACACTGCAGCATTAAACAACTTAAACCAACTCTGAGGTGAAGAAAATAACTCGGTGCTCAGTCTGTTTCACCTCAGAAACCCTGCGCCCGCTCAGTGTCTTGGACAACGATGGCTTTCCCCGGAGCTAACGGTGCAGCAGAGAGGCTGCTCTCCACTGTGGAGACATAACATTAATAACAACACAGCGGAGCACTCCGCCTCCCCCTCATTTTGTTATTCTCATACAGGCAGGAGACTGTAAGATGCTTTCAAATTAATTAATTAATGCAGTTAACTTTTTAAAATTAAAAGGCTGCGGACCATTTATCTTAATTGCCAGTTATGTTTCATATTGTATTTCAGTGGACTAAGGACACCAGTGAATGGTTTGGCACACAGTATACTGGAGCAAGAGACTGAAAATAGTGCCCCCTTTTCTATTCATTCAATCGAGAATCGGTTTTGAATCGATTTGGACAACCAAGAATCGGAATCAAATCAAATCGTGAGATTCCCAAAGATTCACACCCCTTATTTGAAGCGTAATATATTGATGTTTTGTATACAGTTGTTATGTCCCTGCAATTTACCATTATGGGCAAATAAAGAAAATGTTTGTCTGAAAACATTTCTTGTTAAGGTTTGGATTTTGTGTGCCCTGTATGCAACATTAATGTCCTTTGCCAGTCACATACCTGTTTAAGTGATGAACTGCACTACTTGTGGTTGTTTTTAGAGATGGTAACAGATGTTTTATACACGTGCTACAATTTTGTGGCCTGTGCTACAAAACTATCAACCTCTGTAGCACCAGTGCTATGTGCAAAAAAAGTTAACGTACAGCCCTGACTGAATGCAAGAAAAAATAGAGTGGTTAAATTAAGTAGGGATGGAAATTTTGAATAATTTCACTGCTGATTAAGCTAAAATCACTATCAGACGCTAAAAACAGATGTAACTGAAGGCTCTTATTGTTAGTCATAAACACGCAACCCAGGCAATGGATGACAACCTAATTTTCCCAAATTAAATTTAATCTGTGCAAAATAATGAGTAGCACATTTTTCTCTGTGCAGCATTACCTGCTTGTGCTGCAGAAGGGGATATGATGACGGAGGCAGGAGCCATGAGGCGGACAGGGCCGCTCCTAGCCCCAGTGTTGACCACCAGGGCCCCTGTCTGGTCATAGTAGGCTGCTGGGGCCAGGACTGGGTAGCCTGGGGAACGGGACAGCAACACAGCAATAATCAGAGTGTGCCTAAATCGATTCCAGTGTGCAGCATTTCCTGTAGATTTTCTTGTAGATGTGGGGGCTGGTGGTAATTTGTATTCTGAATAATTGAAGCCATTCCAGTATCAGTTCTAGTAGGTGCTGCAGGTTAATAACGGCTCTTGTTTCGATATTTATAACCAAGATATACGGACAAATGTGTTGTAAATGTAATTGGGTTCTTTTGTTGGGATTATTGACAGAGCAATAAAACCAGATGACTGCACTTAAAATGAATGTAAAGGAAACAATGTATACAAACATACACACACTTCAGATAGACTGTGTGCGGTCACTTTTGCTTATAAGCAAAACAGTGTGTGTGTGTACTACTTACCAGGGACGCCGGCTGCCAGCCCCTGCCCGAAGGCAAGGGCTGAGTTGACTGCTGCTGCTGCAACCAGCTGGTCGTTCTGCTGACCCTGCTGACCCTGGCTGGGGGTCAAAGGTCGCTGGTTGCCTCCAGCACGCATCACCTTTAAAAAAGGAAAGAACAAGAGGCACATGAGCTGCCTAATGTCCTGCTGTTGTTCCTCATTAATATGCAAATCTATGCAGCAAGATGCTCCAAATCTAATGAGATCATCTACTCTATAGGGGGAACTTGTTGTGTAAGTATGAAGTTTCTATCATTGTTCTTGAATTATTGTGTTCACAAGAATTTGTCTACAGACGCCACCATGACGACATGATGTCCCACTACCATGTACCAGCCAGGGTCAGAGGATATAAGTGCAGGTGAGAGTTAAACGATAACAAGGCAGGAAGATGAAACTTCATTATTCCATTTCTTCTTGCTTGGCTACTCATCTACATAGAGCGCAAAGATCATACGAGCTCCATGCTTGTAGATCTAAGTGGGGCAGCAGTCAGACTGAATGCACATTAAAACTGGAACATAGGGAGAGCCGCCCTCAGAGAAACATCTTCAGCCAATGGCGATCAGCATGCCAGCATTTTTGTCCAATGGCAGTAGACTGACCTGCTGTTGGTTCTGCTGGCCTTGACCTGCTGCCTGCTGATTGGCTGAGTTGTTGGCTGCAGCGGCCTGCTGCTGGAACAGGTTGGCAGGGTAGACACCCCAGGGGGTCACACCGTAGTACTGGGGAGGCATCACCGCTGGACCTACACACACACACACACACACACACACACACACACACACACAATACGCATGTCGTCTTAACTATGGAAGATGACGCAACTTGAATAATAACTTCAATGGTTCTAAATGGTACCAACAGCCATTTAGCAGCAGGTCAATGTAGCTGTGTGCGTGTGTGCGTGTGGTGACACAGGTAGGTCTTACCCAGTGTAGCTGCGGCGGCCAGTCCGGCTGCGTAGGGGTCTGTCCCTGGTGGAGCGGCACTGATGATGTAAGGGTTGGGCACAAACGCTGGGGCCAGACCTGGACAACACATGGAGGAAAATGTGAGCCAGGGCCAAATGGTCAGACACAATACATGGTTAAACCCATACAACCTACAGGAGTGAAGCTTCTTCTACAATTCTGAACACACATCAGATCTACTCAAGTACATACTGAAGTAGGATGAGGAATAAGGATTGAAGCTCTACACAATAATCAAAACAAAAAGCCCACTCTCAAACATTTTTTTGTCCCTGCCAATAGTTTTGTGGATTTGGGGCGGACAAAGACCACAAAACTTGTTAAGCATCGAGTTTCTTTCCTACCAAAATTAAAAGAGGCATTAAGTAATCTATGGCTTTTATCAACCTCAGCAACATTGGGAGGGCCTTGAAATTCCAATGGGTGGGGAGGTTTGTCCCAGAACAGAGTACAGGCCAGAAAGTGAGTTTCTGCCAGTAATCTCAGCACCTGGAAAAAGTAATTGCTGAGTCTTTGGTACTGATCAATAACCCTATCAAACTCCTGCAGATATGATATGGTCATTTTGTGCTAAGGGACAGTAAAAATCTTACTTATTGCACCTTTAAGATCACAGCACAGAGATTAAGTTGCAGAGGAAAATGTTGACACAGGATTCCTCCAGATTGTTTTAAGGTATACTGACGCTTCTTTGAAAACGGCCCTTGGAAAATGCAACAAGTGCCACAAATAGAAGTGGCATACTGAGAAAACATGCAGGCACAGAACTTACTGAAAATGGGGAGCTTGATTTCACTTTTTTCTGTATGGTCATTTCACTTTTCTCTGCATGGTCACTTCAATTTGAATCACCAATAATCCAAATGTTGCCATGCTATCAGTCAACTGTGGTATATTAAGATGCAATCTTTGTGGAAACGTTGCCATCAAAGTTTCATCAAGATAAAACAATCCAAATCAAACCAATTTAATTTAACGGTAGTAAGCATGGACAGACTACCAGTCATTACCACACTAACTGCCTACTACTGCCAACTGCCTTCTGTAGTAAGATATATTTTACAATGAAGCAATCGTGTCTTAAAATAATTTACCTGCCTTTATGTTCAAGAATTTAAATAAAATGTTAAATAGGTTAAATACGTTTCCCTCAAATGTCTTGTGGAGTCTTTATTTTTATTTTTTTTAACATGGGTAGCTTAACCAAGTCCCATAATTCCTAGACTGTTCTAGATTGACAGCCTCCACCATATACATGTCATTAATATCTACATGATGATAATCAATTTTACACTAAGATGTCAAATTGCAGCAAACTTTTTTGCGTTAGTTACTGATCAGTAGTTTGCCATTTAAATGTTAAATGATTTGGAATTTTTTGGAAGTTTAAAATTAAAGCATACAATATGCCATCATCAAATGTCAAGGTCTACACAGATGCACTTGTAAGCCAATTTATGACTGATATGACATTTGGGACTTTTATATCCTGCCTATGTCAATACAACATTTCATTTTAGCCATTAATTTTGAAGACTAATTCACATTCACGGTCAAAATCACATTCTACATTCACAATAATCCTGCACATGACGATGATAATAAATAATGCTCATTTGTTTTATGAGTATGAGGTACCTCCAACTGTGTCAGTATTTCTTTAAAAATATTTTACTGGTGGCTTGATTTGGGTCAATTAAGTAAAACTCAGTTAGGTCGCCCCACATCAGTTCAGAAGAGTGAAAAACCAAGCTTGTAGAAGCTCTCAAACCTGCTCACAGCATGCTGATAGTGAGAAAATGAATGTGATCATCAGCAATTTATGTGCTGAAATTGGTCTGACAGTAATCTGTCACAGTCAGTACATATCAACTAACAAATCCTTGTAGTTGAGTATTACTAAACTATATGGATTACTGCTCCAGGTGTCTCACACACTCTCCCTCTTACCAATATGAGGCTGCTGTGCTGCTGCCAGGGCGTACTGCTGCTGCTGGGCTGCTGTCAACTGCTGCACTGCTAGGGCATTGTTTCTCTGAAACAGCTACAACACAGAACAGCGATTTGTGAATCAATCACATTTTAGCGCCATGTGAGCTGAGCCTCCAAGAGAGCTAGTGACAAATGTTGTCATGTTCCTTGTCTGTCACACATACCTGCTGCTGGTTGGTGTAGTCAAACAAGCCCACGGTGGGCGCAGAGTCCATGGGCATCTGGGAGTTGTAGTCAAACTGAAGCGGCTCCATCACAGACTCCATTTGGTCCATGGTGACGCCGCCCTGCTCCACGCCAGAGAAGTCCTCAGGGGGCTTGGGACCCCCACCACCTCCCAGGGGTGTCAGGCCCTCCGCCCCTACACCCCCGGGACCCCCAAGCAGGTCACCCTCGGGGCCAGGGGGCGGCATGTTGCCTGGGGGACGACTGCAGGGGAGAGAGAAGAGCAGAAGTTCAGTTTATACCTGAAGTCTGTATGTAGAGAGCAAGATAAACATTTCTCTAGAGTGCTGTGTGTGCTTGTGTGTGTCTCTCCATGAGTCCTACCCAAACTCTTTGACATCCACGTCAAGACCATTCTGCACGGGCAGCCCATTGGGGTTGATGACGTCACTGATGACATCAGCCTCGCTCTCTGTCAGCTCTTTCAGTTTCTCTCCCTCGAACGCCGCCTTCGGCTTCTCCCTCTTCTCCTCCTCCACCTCTCCGTCTCTCTGCCCCTGTGCGGTTGGTGAGAGAGCGAGCGAGAAGAGGAACATTAGCGAAATCCACAGAGCGATATGGTGACAGCCAGAAATAAAGAGGTGTTGATAAACTGTTTGCAGTGATAGATGGCAGAGATACAAAGGTATAGTCAAATGACTAGGGAGGACAGACTGACATGGACAAGGTGAGAGACAACACCGTCTCACTTGACAATGACTGACTGATGGGAAGACAAACTGTGGGAGAGAATGACAGATAGGTTGTGCAGTCAGCTTCAGGGAAAGTATGACGGGTGCTGAGGTGGCTCCATACAAAGTCAAGACCTTGATTGTGAGTAAGAAAGTGGAGATGCTATTAAGATGGACAGAATGAAAGTGATTAAGGGAATGCAAGGTAAATGAGTGATGAGACTGAGGAGTGATAGACTGATGGATAGAGAGAGAAGAGATAGGTAAGACTCACGTAGGGTCCTTTGCGGAGGCAGGAGTCCAGTTTGTCGGCTGGCGAGGAGGAGAGGACGTACTCCACCATGCTAACTCCCAGCCCTCCACTCTCTGACCGCGGTGACATCACCGAGCCCACCCCGACTTCCCCGCCGCCATGGAAACCCTGCCCTGGCCGACGGGACACCATGATTGGCTGAGACACCGAGTGATCTGGCGTGAGAAGAACAGGAGCTGTTAAGTAACATCCACACTAGGGGAAAATGAAACAATGTCATGTTTAGGCTCCAAATTGATAGCTTACAATAGACAAGCACTTTTTAAAACAATTCAGTTGCCGACAAAACTTTTATCCGGGCAACATCTTTGAAATTTTCACCCAAACTTCACCAACACTCAAAATCAAAAATATTACTCAAGAAAATGTGCCATATTGCTGCGGTTACAAATCAGAGCCTGACCGCTTCAGATATGAGAACCGAAAAGACAAGTCTAACCATGACATATGACGAGGGGCCATCATCAGCACTGCTGCCAAATGCAGATTACATGTTAACAGCTAACAGCATGTTAACAACACGATATGGACACATGACTAGTCTTGTAGACTCCTGCAAGGAATGTTCAAGAAACATGCTGTCTAACACACGGAAGCTGACTTCTTTGCAAACACCGTTCTGATTTGAAAGGAAAACTACCAGAAGGATTTCACCCACAAATGAGCTCTCATTCATCACGTTCTGCAGCTATGCACCGATGAATGTACGGTGGCAGATTGCTTGAACAATGCTGGGCTATATTTCTTTCCCCATCATGCCTATAATCATGCCGACTGCATTGTGTCAATATGTTGCATCACACCTTAGACCAGGAATCTCACAATCATACAAATGTGCCTGGGAGAGCGTCAGGGAGGGGTATAAAGGGAGTGCAGTTTCCAGGCTGATTTCAGCTCGACGTCATCATTGGTCTTTGATTTAGAGAGGAATCTAAATATATTTTTTTAATACCAGAGCGTGCCTCTCTTAGTGGTCTCTTGAACTGCCTGTCTAGAACATTTCTAAGCTGCTCCTGCATTTCCCTCATGACACCTTGCTGCCACCGTATCACTGATATAAAGCAGACCAGTGTATACCTGAGGCCCCCCATGCGCTGTCCCTCCATTGGTCCAGGAAGATCCCTTTTGGTCCATCCTTCCCAGAGTCATCCGTCTCCCAGAACTTCTTACCTGTTAGCAGCTGCTGCAGAGACACAAGAGGGCGGAGGGAGAAGAGGAACAGATGGAAGAGTTGATAAGAAGAGAGAGAGAAAAGAAATGGAAAACGAAAAAAAAAACACACAAGGCAAAATATGGTTAGAGAAAGAGAGGCAAGGGTGTGTAAAATGAAGTATGGTCACTTTTTTATATTCAATACATAAACCAACAGGTATCTATAACCCTGTCCACCCCGGCAGAAAATACACTAAATACAAATAATGTGACATTGTTAAAGGGGTAATCCGCTAGACTCTTTCTTTTTTTGTTTTGTTTTTTCCATTTTATTTTGGCACCATCTTTGGTGCCAAACAGTCATTGCTGGGGTATTTTGCACTGCACTTTCCAGCGATCATTTCTCTACAGTGTCACTAGTACTTTGCCCTCTCTATACTGGCAGAACCTGCCACACCCCCAAACAAACACACATGGGCCGTTCAAATAAGACCAGTGAAGCAACTACAAATAATGCAACGTGAGAATGTAAGCCAGTGCCTAAGAGCATGTTTTATAAAACAATGTGAAAACAATGTTTATTTGCATTATTGCACATCTATTACAGTCTGTAGCCACAACTCTACTGATATAACGCTATATGGACAACAAAAGCGACTGCTCACAGTAACTTCAGCACTAGACTTACGTTAGTACTTAGCAATTTATCCATCAAGCTGCAACTAAATGTTGGCACTGGCCCAACTTAATAAAAATTACTCAACGTATACTGTGGCTAATAAACGATGCCCAATCATACCAGTCTAAAAGATGTTAATGAAGCTTACGTCTACGTAGGTACCAATCTTATCTTTGTTCAGCCATGGTGCTACTGCTGGTCAAGCCAACTACCGTATTTCCTCTAATAGTGGCCAGTAGTCAATTAAAAGCCGGGTCTCCGATAATGGCCGGGGCCGTGGTCGACACGAACAAATAAAGGCCGACCTCAAATACAGGCCGGGGAAAAAAACAAAGGAAAAAACAACGGTGGATACCGGTAAACTCCTGGTGCCTGTTTGTAACTGTAGTTTGTAGTAACGTACAAGTGCCACAAGATGGCTTGGCCGGCGGAAGTCTCTGGAGCATGCCGTCGTCGATTACCGTAATTATCATAATGCATTGCAGTAACAAAAAAACGGCTACCTAACGTACCCCAACAGAAGCAGATCAGAAAACAAGGAGGCTTCGTACTAAAATATGAGCAAATATACTTATCAAACAGAGGGAATTAGAAATAAAGGCCTGTCTCTAATATAAGCCAGCTTCCAATAAAGGCCTGGTACCCTCTGCAGTTGAGGTAAATAAAGGCCCGGGCCAATATTAGAGGAAATACGGTATTCAGTTTTGCTCTATATATGAAAACACAAAAACATTGTTGCTACCTCAAGAAACAAAGCACATCATTTCCCATGTGCCAGAAGCTTTTCACTGAGAAAGACCTACCCATCTCCAAACAATTAGAACAGCAAATCAAGAAAATGTAAAGGCTTTCAAGAACTGGGTATAGCCATCAAATCAGACATTTATTTATATGAAAATGTTGCAGATTATTACTTTAAAATTAAATATTGATACCTACATCAAACTTAACTAACGCGTTCTGAAAACTGGAAACTAACTGGAACTCTGGTTGCTGCAGTCAACTATGAGGAGATACAGTGTGTGACTAACAAAGGTTAACATAATCTCCCTTTGAGACCTACCTAGAAACCACAGTGGAAATCACCATGGTTTCAGTTACATTCATCATTTCAATGCAACTTTTATCGTCCATTAAGTGACAGGACACACAAAATTTGGATTGTGATCAAAACACTACAGTCTGAACACAATCCACTCACAAAGTGCGTAGAGGCAACTCAAAGAGATGGAGAGGAAGAGCAGCCAAAAGTGTTGACGCACAACAGTCTGATCTCATCAAATCCAACCTTTAGAATTGGATCAAAAAAAAAATCCAATCCAAATGTTCCATCTCCGGCAGAGATATTAAGCTAAAATACAACTTGGCTATAAGGTTGAGGCCTACAGGCATATTCCTTGCTACACCGTCCACACATAAGATTTTACCTAGTAACTTTGTTCTAGGCCAGTGTTTCTCAACCCAGTCCTCAAGCGGCCCCTATCCTGCAAGTTTAGGCTCCAGCTCTACTCTTGCACCACTGATTCAATTAAGGTGTCATGAGAATGTGTGGCCATAATTGAATCAGGTGTGCAGGAGTGGAGTTGGAGCTAAAACTTAAGAGACCCACTTGAGGACTGGGTTGAGAAATACTGTTTTAGGAAATACACGACCCCGACCATCACCCTGACGTCTCACCTCTCCCATGGCACGCCCCTCTAGTGCCAGAGCCTGAAAGTCATGGTTCAGCTCGTCCATGGACCGCACCTACAGACAGAGAGCCGAGTGAGATACAAAGCATGACGTAAAGCATGACAATTTATGTCATACACAACCAATGAATAAAGTAATGAAGCAAAAAACTTTGTGCTAGGTTTTCCATTAAATAGCTGATGATAGTGCTTCTGAAAGTGGGAACTGAAACTACAAAAGATGTTTCCCTTAAGACATATTGCTGTCATGCAATTTCCCAGCATGGTTGTACCAACAGAGCATTTGATTATCTTAAGACATCTGGAGCATGACTTTATGGTAAAATGTGAAGCAAGTTTCACTTTAGTGTAAAAAATGTTTTTGAGTGTGACAAGTCTAAAGAAAACATTAAATGATACACCAACACGGAACCGATTGTGCAGAAGTAGTATATTACTGCTCATGCAACACCAACGCACACACACCTGGCTGTCATGGATGTTGTCTCCAGTGGGCCAGCGATGTTTGCCAGGCTGCTCGCCATGCTGCCGCTGGAAGAAGTAGTCTACCATGGCATCATCCTGGGAACGTCCCGCACCCGCCACACCCTTGGAGACACACACACACGCACATTATGCTGGAGTTACTGGCAACGCTAATGGGCAGAATGTGTCTGGGCCACACCTGGAGACATGCAGGTATGGTGAGGATTCACTTTCAGCCCTTTCCAGCACACATCTGCAGCACTGAGTGTGTTTGATTTATACATCAAGATGGTTTTGAGTGGCTTGCCACTGCCTTGTTTGGACGTGCCAGTATAAAATGGGATAGTATAAAATTATGGGATAATTCCAGTTATTTTTAACCTGGGCCTTATTTTCCTAGTTCATGCATGATGCATGAATGATTCATCATGCAGATTGATTCTGATCAGAATTTTGTCAATTAATTCACTGCAGAGCTCAATGCAGCTCTCAGGGAGCGATGCTCTCCTACACATTCCAACAGGGCCAAGGGAAACTCAAACAGTCGAACCCAAAATCACCCAAAACATGTCCCTTTCAACATAATAACACTCACACTGCAATGAGACCGGCCTACAACTTTCCATTTATCCATGGCCTGACACTTGAGTATATTGCAGTATTAGATGTGTTATTTTAACTAGCAAGTTAGCAAACAGAACGTTAAAGTACTCTGATGCAGCGTTCACTAGGGATACACTGATGTTTTTTGCCGCCGATCGTCTTTGAGCCATATCTGCCGATACCAATCGGCCACACCGATAGTTTTTTTGTTTTGTTATAGCAGCTGGTATAGCAGTACTATTATAGGTCTAACAGTTTCCATTTTACATACATTTCATCCAAATTGAGTCCTGGTTAAAAAGTATCCACATTTTCTTTTTTTCTACCTCAATATTTACTGGATCATTATGTAAACAAAACCATGTGCGTTCTAGGTAGCGCAACATGATTTAGTGAGATAACCGAAGCACAAGACTCTGTTGCCACTTGCCTGTGTTGTTGAGTCGAGTTAAATAAATGGAGACACCCTCCGAAGATATATATCCGTTTCAGTCTTTGTTTTTGTATAGTCTAAGTGAATGTTCTTAAGAGAGAGAGAAATTAGACTTTTCAGTTGCCTCTCCACTGTTAGGGTCTCGACCGTCGTCCAGTTCAGCACCGCAGACAGCGGTGCAGAGTGCAGACCATTATGTAAACAAACGCACATGGCATGCGATGTATTCCATGACTTTTTTTGTGATCGCCTTAGCCTTCTCACTATCACGGCTATACGCGTGGGTGCTCTCTAAAGTGGTTTGCCTTAGCGGCCGCTGTGGTGCTTTCTCTGCTTTTTTTTTTTTCACTCTCCGTGGTCAGCTTAAGGAACTCGTCATGCTCCGCTGGGTGATGCGACTTAAGGTGCCGTATTAAATTTGTTGTGTTGAAATTTTTCACCTTGCTTCCCCCACAAGGTATTTTGTGCTGGCATACATTACAGATGGCCTGTGTTGCATCTGTCTCACACACTTTGTAAAAGTTCCACACCGCCAACATGTTTTGAGGTGAGTTAGCATGTGACAATGACACCAACTCTGCTGAGAAATGGCTCAAGTGTTTCGCGTCATCGATCGGTTTTTGCAATCAGCAACTATAAAGCATTATCGGAATTCTCCGATCTCATATTTATACTGAATATCGGCCGATTCCGATTGCTGGCTGATCGATCGCGGCATCCCTAGCGTTCACTTCATATTGGATGTAGCGTAAATATGAACTGCCTACTGGGAAAAAACGTTCATGTGAACCTCGTAGTGGTAACTACAAGTACATGTGGGATTTTTTTGCGGGCTCTGATGTCTCCCACTTGCCGTCGGGGAATCCAACGATGTTGGCTGTCCAAGGTAATAAAAATCAAAATTATCAGTTATATTCACACAAATACAATCAACCCTACTTACGAAAAGCGAGCAATATCTGCTGTAATTCATTTATGTTTGATTTTCAATTCAGAAATACAAATAATTTTAGATGCTGGCGTCCCAACTAATTAAACACATGAACGCTTTCAAGTTGTAGAAATAAAATACCATATTTCTGTTTATTCTGATATGACATGAATGACGCACAAGACCAGCAGCCAGCAGAATAAACAAGGGAGTGTGTGAGCAATGTTAAAAAGTATCAAATGGACTATAACTGAAATACTGTATGATAATTGCTCAATTGTGGCTATTTAATGATGTGTAACTGGAGTGTGAGTGTTACTGTGTTGAAAGGGAGTGTTTTTATCGTTTTTTGGGGTTGAATGTTTTGAGTTTCCCTTGGCCCCATTGGACTGAGAGGTACATAGTAAAGAACAGTGAAGTAATTGATGAAATTTTGACCAGATTCGATCCTTTAAGAAACCTGCCAGGTCATGGAAGCCAATTCTCCCATACATCTCAAAGACAGAGACACGTTGGTCTGCCCAAGAATAAACAAAATGCATCAGGGTGTCATGGTGGTGGGGGTTACCTGCTGGCTGGGGGGTGGGGCCTGAGGGGTCTGCCCGGTTGGAGGGGCGTGTCCTCCGCTGCTCAGCACCACGGGCATGCTGGGAGATGTAGTTCTTAGGTGGGGGCTGAACGAATCCTGCCAGAGCACTGCTTTCCTCTTCAACACACACACACTGCTCATTCCACCACAGCCTGTCCAGAGAGAAGTGTATGTGTCACATGCAAGCAACTGCAAACTGGGTCAATATGTCAAAAATAAAAAGACGTTGCATCACAAATCATTAAAGGATACAGCTGTAGACATTTCTACAGATGTATTTACAATCAAATGTCTGAGATGATCCCAGACTCAGATTAAGCCAGATAAAATTTGTGGGTAAAATGAACAGGTCATCTCATTGTACAGCTGACATTTTCCTTTTCCAAACGGTTTATAATCAAGTTCAGAGTCAACAGTCTCATTGTTCTGTAAATCCCTCAATACATAAGTCCTAAATGAATGAGAATTTAAGCACCATGTAATCTCATGTAATTAAATGGAGCCAATATCTCACAGTCATTTCAGATTAGGGATGGGCCACCCACATTTGACAACTCCAGACCACACTGAAGATGCAAAAATATCTCAACAAATGTTGATGTGGTGTGGACTGGTTTTCATTTCAGATTATGCTGCACAACAGGCAACAGACAACAGCAATGTTCCCTCTAAGCCAGTGGTGTCCAGACCTGTGCCATGGAAGAGGATAGAGGTTTTCATTCCAACCAAACACTACAGCAGCTGATTTCACTCATTAGATAGTGCCTCACAGGTTGAAAATGAGCTAATTAGCTAAATTAGCTACTATAATATTTGGTTGGAATAAAAATCTGCATTCTCTTCCATGGCAGAGAACTGGACACCAGTCCTTTGAGGGAGCATTGCATAGCAGATATTCAAAACATCCAGGTAGTGATACGCTTAGGCAAATTTGAGAAAATGGCAATTCCTGTGTGTTCAGTTATGAAAGAAGAATTGAATGTAAATCACACAAATCAGCTTGATGTCCCTTAAGTGAGTTTCTGAACCCAACATACAGGAAAAAGCCTGTAGATTGGAGCCACATAAAGGGCATCAGTAACATTAGTAACGGGTCTAACAGATTCGTATTGAGGTGGCATCTAGCCATTAAAGCTATTTAATTGCTGATAAAAAGTGGCAGAATCCCTTTGCAAGCCAAGAGACAGGTGATTTAGGCATAAACTACCAACTTGCCCATCTAGAGTAAGTATAACATACTATAAGCATTGCTCTGTATTCTGCTAGAATCAAACCTATTGGTGTCACCAGTTCTAATCCCAAATAAATGAATCATGCCATATTGTGGATCCTATTTCCCCACATATATGCCTATATAGGCCTAATCCCAATAATATTTAGACACCTAGACCAAACAATACACCAGCTGATTTCACCGATTAGTTCCCCTTCTCCGGTTCAAGGTGTACTAATCAGTGAAATGAGCCGCTGTAGTGTTTGGTTGTTATGAAGACCTGTATACATGTGGCTCTAAATGGCACATGGTGGCAGACCACTGCTACAGTCCATGGTAGAAGTTCAGTGCATTTGAGCTGACAGGTCGTCTCACCACCAGGGCAAAGTGTACATATTGTTCCTATAGGAACAACTTAAAAAGTAACATTGTCTTGGCAAGTTTGGGCTGGGACTTGAGTGACTTTATTCTTTAAGGAATGGAGACAATTTATCAGGTGGTCATCTTAATTGGAGGCTAGGATGTTGGGCAAGACTACCGTACATGTGCAGTGACACACGCAAGGATTTGGAATGTGGATAGAACAATCTGGTGGTCAATATTGGGCACAACAACCTCGGTGGTTTTGAGTTGGCAGAGGGATATAATTTGTATTTTACAGCCTCTCCTTCTCCAACAAGCTGTAATCTCTTGTTAGAATTACCAGTTTCACATTAGTATCCCTAAAGGCTATGAGGAAATTACAAGCAGTTCTTTTTACAATGAGCCATATACAGTAATTACCTCTCTCAGAGTCAGTCTCACACTATCCCTCATCAAACGCATCCAGCTTTCCCTCTGTCTGTTGAAACCGCTGTGCAACAGACAGCAGCGCACACCCCCTTCACAAGACAAAAACCACGGGCTGGCCGGCTACACAGCCCCGAAAGGAAAACAAATGACCTTGCTGACTGATCTTTCACAATATGCAATGCTGTTCGATCTACTCGCTTATTCTTTATTCTCCCAGTCGAGCAAGAAGGCAATGCCAGCAATTAATTTCTTTGCTACAGCTCTAAGTCAGATGCAGAAACACCCGGAAATCCACAGCACCGCGGCCGTTCCCCAAAGCGAGGCGCACTCGGCTTGTTATGTTACAAGTTTGGCACCCGGAAATAGGCAGTGTGGTCCATATCTAACTGGGTTAATCATTATTCAATACCGGGGATCAATCCACCGCATACCGGGCACAGACAGGGGTGTGACAATACAAGCAGGCAACTAGCAGCTAGCAAGATAACGTTAGGTGTCTCCAACCGCGGCACAACACAAACCGATCATTTCTCAACGGCAACAGCACATTGTCTTGACACATGATCAAACCGAAAGTGAACAAAAGCCGAGTGAACGTGGTGGTAAGCTGGGTTTTCATGCATTTTACGTTTCCTCGCGCCAGTCTTAGAGCTGTTACGGAGGGTTCATTGCCCATGTCTAGCAACAATACACGGCCTCCCGACACAAGCTCAGCCCGGTCGACGGGGGCCAAACACGGGCTCGACACAAAGTTTTTATCAGGTGCAGTGGTCCCATAACAACGCTAACTCGTGAAAAAAACACCGGGGACTCGAACCTGTGTCTGTCGAGCTTGCAGTCCTACAGGTCCCCGTGACGCGGATGCTAACAAAGGCCCGAGCTGTCTGGAGCGGAAGACCGACACAACGGGAGGAAGGAGGCAGGAGAAGGGAGGCTGCCAATACAGCCTCAAAAATACTCCCGTTAACCTCGCGTCAAGCCTCCATTCCGACAATATCAGCACCGATGTGTGGATGAACGGAGGTACGGGCTACTGCGACCGGGGGAAGATGATACTTACCGGCGGAGAGGGTGGATGGTCGCGGATTTCAGCCCCAGTTTCTTTCCGACTTCCAGGCTTTCACTCTGACAACATGGCGGCTCAACGGGAGCAGGCGAGAGCGCTGCATGATGGGAAGGAATGAGGGCGAGCGTGCGGTTCATTGCGCCAACTGGGAGGGGAGGGTCGTACCGGTCCCTTTGTTATGTGTGTGTGTTGGGGGAGCGATGTATTTATATTGCATTCTGCTTTGACCTCATTCACATTATTTTTCAATGGGGAAAAATTAAAAACCATAAAGTATTCCTCAGTTACTATTATGTTGTACCATAGGACTATACTCCGTTTGTGTAATGGGAGGGGGTGTTCCCTTTATAAACACGAAAAATGACTGTATTAACCATATAATATAATTTAGAAAGCTACAAACTACAAATATCACCAATAATCAATCCGGATATGCTTTAGGATATTACTGATATTATATGCTACTATAGGGATGTAACGCTACAAGATTATACTAGTGATACCAAAGGAGATAAACTACGATAAGGTCACTCTACACTTACTATAGAATAGACACACTGAATCCCGGTAGAAATATTATAGGAATACGATCGTTATTTTTCGTTAGGGGTGGTCAGTACAGAATGTACCGGGGGTATCTACGGTAACGGGGTGTCCGGCAGCCATGGCAACGTGCTGCGCCACACGGTCAGCGGGTGTGTGGCTGGATGCTCCGTTACACCTCCGGAATGTAAATGGACAGTGTGAAAAGTAGAGCGTGCGGCCCGAAAACAAATACCCAAATGGCCTTTTAAAAACGTGCCAATGGCCGCTCTGGAACTGCAAAGTGAAGTAAAGACGGCGCGTGAATAAAGACAGTCCCAGTCTGGTGTGTGGATGACGTAATGCAAATAGATAAGGGCTGTCCTAGTAATCCTATGATATTTTTTAGCACACTACACACACATCAAGTCCATATTGGAATAGTCTGGCAATATCATAGGAGATAAAAATAGCATAAAGTATGATATGGTCACTATAAACTCATTACCGAGTATCACAGACACAGTATGATTCCCTATATATTATTATTGTTTCTTTTTGTAAGGATTAGCTGTCTTTCTATGAAATGCATGGTATTATTTGGAGAATCAAATCATCATAGTAATATAGCAGCTCACCAAAGTGCATTACATGTATAATCTTCTAAACTGATCTGGTAAAACGAGTAATTCTGTGCCTCATAATCCCAATATTAATATAATCACCGATAGGAATGAAAGCACTCAATCAAAAGCCTTGTCACTGTGTTTGCGTGCATGTGCAGGTACAGATGACAACAGAAGTCAAACTTAATGTAGAAAGTGTATTTTTATTATTTCAAACTTCACCTTACACCCAATAAGGTATTCACCTCACGCCTGTCTCCCTCCCCCTCTCTCCCATGTCATTTCTCCTATCTCCAAACATTACTCTGAACTTGTCACATTGCATGTTGATGCCATATCCTCCTTTAAAGATCGGGAGAATTATTTGCAGATGGGTTAAAAGAGTTAAAATCGTGAAGATATAAGAGAGAGAGAGAGAGAGAGAGATAGATAGAGAGAGAGAGAGAGAGAGAGAGACAGGTATGAAGAAAAACTTAGATGTGTGTGCCCCTCTCCCCAGCCCCGCCCACCCCCTAATGCAACCCCCTGTCTAAATGGAACCAACAAAACAATCATTGGCTGGTTATTTACATGCACAGTATCCCCACTGCTCCCCCCCACAGACACACTAATGCCCAATCCCAAAGCCATCTACATCCCTGGTCAACAGCATAACATCTAGGGTGACTTCTTCCTGAAAACAAAATATCCGCAGCGTTGGACCTTTGACCTCGGCGACAGATGCAATCTTGGTCTTTGAGGTGCCCCGGCACTTTCAGGAATTCTTCCTTTCCAAAGGTACACCAGCTTTGTTTTACCAAGATCCACGTGATAGAGGAGGACCAGGGCTGTAACACAAAAACTCAAACGTCCAGTGGCTCGCTGGTCCTGGACAACAGTGATTTTAAATCGAGCAGGAGGAGGGAAAGATTGCTTTGGAAATGGTAATTGTAAGACTGCTCTAGTATGACATCACCACATTCTAAAACGACAATATGTAGGAGCCGTGCCTCTTTATTATTATGTGACCCCCCCTCCCCTTCCCACCCTCACCCACACTCACACACACACACACACACACAAACACCCAAAAAATGCACAGGGGCACCACGCGTTAAGAGTCCAGGGTGCCACCACTGAGCACCAGCTAGTTCTGTGGAGTTACACATGTATACACACACACACACACACACACACACACACCGCACACACACTTGTGGGAGTGTGGAGAGCTGGTAGTTTAGTGAAGTGTGTCCTTGGTGTCCCCAGCTCTCCTCCTTTGTTGCTCCCTCCGCAGATGCCCCATTTCCCTCCTGTACCGCCCCCTCCTCCATCATATTACCACCTGGCATGCTGGTTCATCCCTGAGCTCTATACATTCTATTCAGGGTTGTTTTACTCTTTCTCGGACACACACACACACACACACACACACACACACACACACACACACACACACACACACGCACAGACATCTCTCCCTCTGGGTGGGATAAGTCCATTCCTCGGTAGAACTGTGACACACACAGAGTGAGTGTTATCAGGGCGACCGCGTTCCATCCACAGTGACACCGTCAGGGTGTGGCCTGAAGGGGGCGCTACCAACACCTAACCAGCCCTGGGACACAGAGGGGGTCAGACATCAATATTGTTGTACTTTGATATGATCACACAAGTGATACACTGATACGTAATACTGAGAATATTATAACAGTGATTAGAAGATCAAGAAGAGGGAGAATAATTTATTTGTAAAGAAAGTTATTTATATTATTTTATATAAAAATATACATACTGATATGTGATGTATGTGTGTGTATATATATGGCATGTGTGTAACTTACGTGTAAAGAGGCTGCAGTTGCAGATGAGAGGACTTCTGAGGCGGCTGGTAGCCATAGGAGTCAAAGCCACCAATGAAATCAACTTTGACATGAGAGGAAGAAAAGAGAGGATATTATTCCTCTTTCCCTTAAATTAGTCTTTTTTTTTCTTTTTTTTTTAACCAAGCATTGTATTTCAATATGACATTCTATTTTGACATCACAATCCATTAAGGCATCACATTGTATCATAATGCATTCAGTACACCATTATGACACTGTAAACCATTGTGACATGAGAACCTGTAGAGATGCACCAATATATCTTTCTCACTGCGTCTATGTCACCAATACATCATTCTCATCTTCCTCACTCAATTCTGAGGACTGATACAGTCCCTTATTTTTACTCCTCAATATGGATTCAGACCACAAGTTTGGGTTCCTTGGACAAAGATGATATAAATCAATTTTTCCCCAGAACAAAGATCTGACATTTTTCTAATAACATTAATAAAAAGATATTTTTTATTATTATTAGTGGTAGTACTATTGCTGTTGTGTTGTTATATTTGCATTCCATTTCTCTTATCAAACTTCTTCTATGTGTGAAAAAGAAAATCACTTGCTTTGCAACATGTTATACATGGTACTCAATATCACATTTTACCATTGGGGAAATTTTCCTATCCTACAAATACCCAATTTTCTCCTGTATCGGACTAATCTGTTACCAATGTGGGTATTGGTGCATCCCAAAAGAACAATAATGCATGTCATTGTGACATCAAGTTAATTATAATACAACATGAATATCACTATGATTATTCTAAGTATGACATCACAGCTCGTTATGACATGCAAACCATTTAGACACACACATACACACTTGTGAGATCACACTCTATTATGACATGACATTCCATTCATTTTCCAGGAAGTTAAGCTTGTGATGTCACACTCCGACTACAGCACTTCATTTCCTTCTCTGAGTGAGAGCGAGAAACTCAAGAGAGGCAGACAGGGAAACAAAGCGTTCAGACAGACAGATGGCACACTCAAGCCGACAGACAAGCACTAGCCAGCAGACAGACGGACTCTCTGATAGTGGGAATATTCCGGCAGACATCTCGAATATTCCCCACAGATGGAGCGCTCAGATCGCCCACAGGGAATCCTCTACACTCATATCTCTCACCGTGACTCAAGCAGAGAAAACAAGCTAACAGCACTCACACGCACAGCGATGGATCGCTCAAACAAAGGCACTCTCACAGATATGATATAAGTAAAACTGATCGGCCGCACAAGGCACGCGAATAGACAAAACAAGCCTTAGAATAAGACAAAAGCACTCACAGCTGTCCTCGTCATCCTGGAAGACTTTGCTCACGTAGCAGGCGTATACAAAGCCGAAGAGCTGTGAGAAAAGAGATTGACAGAAATAGGGAGATGGTCGCTTTCCACACTGATTCATTGCTGAGTTGAGTGTGTTTGCTCAGTGTTTCCTGTCGAAGATTTTGTAGATGTGGGTGGTTGAGGGTAAGTTTGCATCTAGGCTCGGGTTTTCTCCTTATTTGGATATTTATATCATGATATATGGACAATTGTGCTGTGATCCCAATTACAATTGTTATTTTTCCTTTGTGGAGGGTTGAGCAGTAACATGATGATGTTTCATTGTATTTATATTTTTCCAGCTGTGCGTGCCACTGCAGCAAAAATAATAAATGAATTTGTGTGTGCCTATTAGAGTGTGTGTGACACTTACAGCCAATAGGATCTGCAGGGCTGAACTCAGCACCTCGATGTACTGGTAGTCAAGGAGACACCCGGAGACAGTGATGACATGGTGGTCATCAGGGGCGATACGAGAGTCTAGCACCGGTGTTACCAGGCAACCAGGACCATGCTCCATCCACCAAGAACGATGAAGGGACGTGTTGAACGTCATGAGAAAGTCCCTGTCCTGCACACACACACACACACACACACACACACACACACATATCCATACAAGAACACACACAGTTGCATTAGGGCTACTGCCTGGGTGGCTGATGGCATTTCACACAAGTACATAAGCGCACACATGCACGCGCACACACGCACACACACACACACACACACACACACACACACACACACACACAGAGCTTACCTGAGACAGGTGTCCAACCTCCAGGTAGAAACAGATGATGAAGGAGTTCCAACCCACCCAAAGGACCAGCCACACTGCATACTAAGAAAAACATACAACCAGAGATCAGTCTGTGTGTTTGTGTATGAGTATGAATGTGACAATGCATACATGTGTGTGTCCATACCCATTTTGTGTCCCAAGTTTGAACTAAACCAAATGAATACTAGGCTACACCCAAAACAGAACCCTAAAGTCAAGATGGCGGCAGATGGGAGCTGTGACACCAACCGATGGCGAGGGATACTCACAAAGATGAGGTATCTGGAGCGGAACTGCACAGTGCCAAACATGCCCAGGATGACCGCCATGATGTGGAGGAAGTTGGCTAGGATGGGAGCCCACTGGTAGCCCAGAAAATCAAACACCTGCCTCTGGAGCGCTGCCACCTAGGGGACAGGAGGGAGGGGAGGGGAGGGGGGTGTCACATACACACATTAGGAAAAGGCACATATATAGAAACACACATGCAAACACACACACATACAAAAACAATCATACACACACACTTACAAGTAATCAAGGGTTTCCACGCTCATAAAACACGCCCCCCCACCACCACCACACACACACACACTGTGACAGGGACACACATACACAGGTCTGCCGCAGTTGTTTCCATGGTAACTGCCTGGAGCGCCAGCCAGCCCAGTCACTGTAAAAGAGGAGCACCCCCCAAAAGCTCCCCCAAACTAATGAGAATCTATGGGCCGAATCCCCCTGCCACACAACAACACATCAGCCCCAGCAAACAATAGCCTCGACAGATAGCTTTCACACCAGCATCCCTGCCCGCATTACACTCACTACAGAAATAGCCGACATGGTCTCATATTACACACTTATTACATTTTGGAGGAATAGAATCAAGCTATTTGGAGAAACAAGGAACATCTAAGCTTAACTCTAGAATGGAGACCAGATGGGGAAGAGGGCCTCCCTTGTTCCTCTGACACTACTTTTAAAAGTCTGTAAGTCTTTACATACACATGGTTATGCCAGAATAGGGCTATCTCCCCTCTCTCTCCTTTTCTCTCTCTTACACACACACACACACACACACACACACTAAACATATACAGACCTCTCTGACACCACAGCGCTCCCCTGCCCTGCTCCCTCTCTTTCAAAGACACACACACCCTTGGTTAATGCCTGTAATGTGGCATGCCACCCCAACAGCTGCAGCTCAAAGCTTCTAGTGTGACTGTACAGAGGGGCCGCACAAAAAGGCCTGATTACAATGTGTGTGTCTGTAGCACGCTGGTCTAATTATATCTTTTATGGCGAGTGAGTAGAAAGACATGGTTAACACACGCGCGCACATGCACGTGCGCGCACACACACACACACACACACACACACACACACACACACACACACACACACACACACACTCACCAACTGCAGCGAGCATATCACCATCAGCGTGCATCTCCCATCGCACTTCCCCATCTTGGAGGGCTCAGGACGCGGCTTGGGGCCGCGGAGGCTCCGGGGGAAGGACGGGTCCCCGGTCAGATCCAGACTGCCTGGCCGTCTCAGCTCACACCATTCCCGGCTGAACAACCCCCTCAAGGCCGCCTCCTCCTCCTGGAACGCTGGTCTGGCGCTTCCAGTCAAACTGAGTGACCCATCTTGACCGCTGGCTTTTGTCGGTAAATATGAGTCGCGGGCGGTCGTGGTTTTCAGGAAGGAGAGGAGGGGGTGGGGGGTCCGATTCACGCCGAGGTCTGCGGTCCGACCACCACCGACTACCGAATCACCTCGGCCACACCTTCCGGAGAGGGGACACACAAAGGCACAAAGAGAGACGGAAAGCTGTCATAATCTGCCCCGGGCTACAGACAGAAATGAGCATCATATGATACCGGATCACACGGGGGAGGTGGGGAGGAGGGAACCGACCCTTCGGCGTTACTACAGCTAGGCTACATGCAGTCTGCTACGGACACAAAGCAGCTCGTTGTGACTCACGGTTTTCTAGGAGCGGAAGAGTCCTCCTTCCCCCCGTCCCGATCTTCTTCTCCTCGAGCTGTTCAGGATAAAAAGTCAAGTAAACGGGCAGATCTGTACACCGGTACCGGGGTTTCGGACCGGGGAATGGGCTCCTCCGCTCCGTCTCGCGGCGTCTTTGTCAACAATCGGTGCCGGGGCGGGCGCAGGAGGAGCCGGGGGCGAGAGAGAGGAGGGGGTGGGGGCTCTCAGTCACCGCGACCCCCTCGAGGAGGAGCTGCCTGGATTCTGCAGCCCCGCGTGCGTGCGTGCGTTCGTGCGTGCGCGCAGCCGAGGAGCACCGCGAGGCGTTCGGGAGGAACACAAAAGAAACGGGGGCTCGCTGTGGAGGCGAGCCAGACAACCGAAAATAATCAGTCAAAACAACGGTCTAATCGCCTCCCACTACCACAGAACCTGAACAACGACAACACAGAAGGCATCACGTCCCGCAGTGCCGCTGGAGACGCGGCCTGCGGCTCCGGACAGTTATTCACACAGTTCAGAGGGGGGAAAGCACAATTAACAGCCTTGTTTAATGTCATCTGTCTGCCATGAGGCGTATGACAAAGAGTGAGAAAGTTGGCCATGCAGCTGTAATGGACTACATATTTTCAGTGATGCTGAAAGTAAATGAATGGTAAACTATAACCTCCAATTGGTCATCGCAAGGCCAACGACCATCAATGTAACACAAAATCAATATTTTCAGAAAATCTTTAAAATGCCCCTTCTTTACATAACTCACATCAGTTTATACTTTCAATTTCGCATTATAGAGATCATGACAGCCTAAGTGTGGTTCAACGCTATTCCTCACATAAAAAGGTGGCTAAACAGAAGGTTTTTACCCTCAACTATAGCCTGCTATTGTTAAAAATAATAGTCCCAAGTTTATACCGCATTTTATTGCAACGTATAAATAACTCAAGAATATCAAATTGCAAAATCAAAGCCACAATTAGCTCGGTGAATGAGCATGTTTATGGTGCAATTAGACTGGGCAAAGACATCAGTGGCTTCATTCACATACATCCCAGTAACTCTTAATAGTTCTAATTTACCCTTCTAAATAAATTGAACTGACTCGCATAATATATCAGCTAGACTGTTAAAAGTGGCAGTGATGAAACTTCTGTGAGTGTTATTTTAAATGTGCATAAACAGTTTAGTCCTTCAGTTCAAGCTTGCCTGTTTTTCACTCAGGTTTGGAGGATAAAGCAGTGGCAGCTTGCATGTAAACCTACTGTGTGAACACAGAGAAGCATCAGAAGGACAAAAGGATCCAACAAGCTGTTTTCACAGATTGAGTTTATTAAAAAGGAAAAAAAAAATCTAATAATCTTGGCTGTTGTTGTGACTGAACATAATAAACTCAAAACACACATCCTGAGGTTGTTCCAAGACAAGCTGAAGCGTATAAAATTACAGAGACTGATAGCCCACTCTGGAACACCACCCATCCAGCTCCAGAGCAGGACACTCACTGACACACACACACACACACACACACACACACAAACACACAAACTACTGAATTTCTCCCATGTAGAGCCGTTTATCACTGGAGCCAGACAGCACTGTTTGGAGAGAAAAAGAGACACAGATAACAATTTAACTATTTATTCCCATTTTATAACAATTTTTCCACTAAGACAAGTTTGAGCTGAAAACAAATAACCAGCTAAAATTTAAAATGTCAAGGTAAAATTAGAGAAAACAGTGCAAAGAGAACAAGAGAGGGAGGTGATCACTATATTCTGACATAACTACATGACCCCCCCCCCCAAACTCCCTTCTAGAGTTAAACTTAGCTTAGTTTCTTGTATCTCCAAATAGCTCCGTTCTATTCCTCTAAAATGTAATAAGTGTGTAATAGGAGACTATAGCAGTTGCTCCTCTCACCTATAGGCTCCTCTGGGTGGAAGGCCACTTCGTTGACAGAGCCAGCGTGGCCTGGCAGCTTGTACAGGATTCTGCGGGACGTGGTGTCCCAAACATACACAAATCTATAAAGAAAACACACACACACACACACACAGTAAATAACAAGAACGACTCCTAATGTGAGACATCGCAATACTAAGACATACTGATACTGAATATTAATTGTATCTTTTATTGTTGTGCATTTTGTACTATGTATTCTTATGTCATGCTTTTGTTTACGTTTTAAGACCAAACATGTTTGTTTGTATGCGTATTTATACTCCCTGTAACACAAGAATTTCCCTGAACAAGGATAATAAAGTATACCTTGACCTGTTACTAATGTGTGTAATACAATATGTTCATTTAATGTGTGTGTGTGTGTGTGTGACGTTGCTTCTTACCGGTCGGCTGAGCCTGCAGATATCTTACTGCCGTCAGTAGACCATGAGCACCTCAGCAGATTCTAAAAGACAGGACCGGATGTTAGAAGTATAACTCGTTATAATTCATTACCATGACACAAGCATTCTACACATGTGACTTAATATACCAAATGGAGAGGATAGGCACAGTGAAGTTTTACAGCATTTCTTTATTGGATAGTACAGGAGAGAGGGACAGGAAAGGCAGGGAAGGATAAGAGGGGATGCAAAACAATGGTGGTCGGCAACTGGACTCGACAAACTCACACAGCCAGTAATGGTATTGGATATCTGCCTGATACAAAGCTAAAAAAAAAAAAAGAGTATTGTATTGGAGAATTTACATTATTTAAAATCCAGTACCAACGGCCACGTGCTGCGGGTCAGAAATGAATGCAAATGCCCTTTTTGCAAAGAAGGATGTTGTAACTCTCAGAAAAAGGAAAAAAAAAAACAACATCTCAAAACATATATTTGTGCCTCAATGACTACAAACTCATGCTCCAAGACTATACTGCTCGGTAAAAATAATTTGCTCCTTAGTATCCAGTGATAAAATGTATTACTCTGGATTGTATCAACAGTAAAAAAAAAAAAGTGGTGTCAGTGCAACCCTAAGCGCAAGCATACTGCATGCGTCCTTGGCCAAAAAGAGGGCCAGAAAGTTATTTTCTTACCTTCTCAAAGTTGTGAACATTCCCCTGGAAAATCTTCACACATCTCTCCTTGGGTGCGAATGGTCGAACGTCCCAAATACGCACTACACACGGACACATACACAAAAATGTAATAAAAGAACTCACCCAGATTAAATTCACACTCTTATTAAAAGATGAAAGGCATGCGTTACACCCAAACCCTACCGGTGTTGTCCATGGAGTTGGAGAGGAGGTAGGATCCCTCAGAGCTCAGGCTGAGTCCAGTGATCGAGTCTCCGTGGCCGTGCATACTGTAGATCAGCTTGTTCTGCCTCAGGTCCCACACCTGCAAAGCACACACAACAGGGTTTTGAGAATTTATTAAAAAATGATTCACATATAAAAAGGTGTATCTACAAACAAAAAAAAACACTAAATACAGTAAAACATTAATCTGACAGAGATCATACTGTAAGTAAATCAATTTGGAGTTTCTATTCATTTATACTAATACTATTCCATGACAGCTAGCATGATTTCTATGATCAATATTTGTCAGGATCTATGCACAAGTGTCACAGTTTTGTTGAACAGCTGATTTGAATGGTTCAGATCTTTCTTTGACTAACTCCATCCATCAATGGGGACCTCCGTACTCCAGAAATGTAAAATTTGCATTTCAGTTATTCCCAACATAACCTGACTTTCCAGCAGCCAAGCTTGATAGTGATCATTTCCATAATAATTTTGAATATGTATAACTTCCTAGAACTTTTCCAGGCCAGTAAATTCAGTTTTTAAACTTTGTGACTTTTCCAGGTTTTCTGTGACTGTTGGAAGCTGGTACCTTGATGTCGTTGTCGATGCCTCCCGACAGGATCTGATCACTGGTGTCGTTGAAGGTGACAGCCAGCACCTGATAGGTGTTCTGGAAAGTGTGGATTGCCCCCTTCTTACGGATGTCCCACAGCTACGCACACACACACACACAGAAATACACACAAAATCAAGATCAGAACCATAAAGGTTTCACAACAACAGTCAAACAGTAACATTCAACATGAATTAATAACAATAAACCAGTGGGCCCTTGGTGGTTTCCCCAAAACAATCTTAGTACAAAGTCCATTTGGTCTCATTGGATTTCAACAGAACAAAAACCGTTTTGCTCTCACACACACACACACACACACACCATCTTTCCTGTCTCCTTCTACTGTTCACAATCAAAATAAGAGAATATTTGAGGTAAGAATAATGTAATATTTAAGATAATCTTACAAATCCATTAAAATAACAATCCATAAAAACAATGTTCAAAAAAAGATGCTAAAAGATGCAGTGCTAAAATGCTTTCCAGAGACCCGCTCCTGATTGTGAACACAGAGAGTCAAGCGGTTAAAGCTCCCACCACTGGAACCACGTGTGTGCCGCCAATTATCCAGGATCAAATTCCACCAGAGCTTGACCAAATCTCCCTACAGGTCAATGAAGTTTCACCTAATCTAACTGGTAGCTGGAAGTCTCACCTTGACCGTCCCGTCGTCGCTGCCGGTGCAGACCAGCTGGGGGCCTCGGCGGGCCGGGTAGCAGGAGTTAACGAAGGAGGTGTGGCCCTTCAGACGCTTGATCCTCTCGCCCGTCTCGCTGTCCCACACGCCTACAGTCTTGTCCGTGCTCGCTGAAAACAGCATGCTAACACACACACGGCAAGAAAACACACATTCAATCAATCCCACGCTGTATTTATCATTTATCACTGAAACATAGATGCTGGCACCTTATGTGTGTGTGTGTGTGTGTGACCCATGTATTAGGAAGCATTAGTAAGTCTGACACACCTGTTGCCAACTCTCTCATCTGGCTAGGAAACTTTATCTAATGGGAAATGTGTGTTGCTCTCCATGGAGCGCAGATGATAGCATGAGCAGAAACCACAGAACTTGAATGTATAGAAAGGACACTTCCTGGTGTATCATGGTAATTTCCTTTGGTAAACCTAACATGGCTTCCATAGAATTTTGATAATGTCATGTAAATGAACTTTGTTTCATGTGTGGACAGAACATGAGACTCGGACAGTTCTCATGCAATTACCATAGTAACACATTTTGAGTGTCATTGTGCGTTCCAACATCCGGGACTTCCAAGTCGGCTGCTAAAAAGCATTGCATTCATGTGCTATTTTGTCAGAAACGCAAACCCGGAAGACATACAATAATCAAACATGGACCTCCTGCAGCTTAACTAGCTAATCTGACGAATGTCATTCATTCAACAATTCTTTTTAAGGTTAAAGTTCACCATTTCATCATGACTCAGAAGCTTGGGTAGCAAAATTGGTGTTTAGGAGAAATGTCCAACTAGGAAATTAGTTTCTCATATATCCGATAGTAAATGAATGCACAATCCTGCATCAAATCAACACTGATTTCCACAGCAACATTATCAAACATTCTATGGCAGCCATTGTAAGTGTACATGTGTCCAAATGACCATTCAAGAGTGTAGATTTGAATGGGAATGACTGTTCTATGAATTCAAATTCTGTGGCAAATGTTTATTCTTCAAGATAGGTTTAGCCAATTTTTTGATGGCTGATTTGCTTACCAATTTTTCTCAATTGAAGCTGCCAATAGCCAATATTTGGTGCCAATCTCAAATTTGTATCAAATCTTGGCAAACCAATATATCAGTCTAACCCTACTTATTGCCATTTTTTCTTTCTTTCTTTCTGTTTTTGCACTCACATCTTTATGTTTGTTACCATGCCTTTTAGAAATAAGTGTGATAATTTAGGCTAGATTTTTGTCCAGCAATTAGTTGGCAGTGAGCAGAAATTATACGTTTGACGTTATACTATACTGTGATTCATACCTGCCATCTGTGTTGTAGTGCAGCTCCATAACTGCTCCACTGTGGCCCTTCAGCGTGGCAAAGTTTTCACAATCTCCATACACGTTCCACATCACTGCAGCAAGGGAAGACAGCGCAGGACAAGTTATTCACAGAAACTTGCAGCGTGTACAAATCTGGACGTGGATGTGTGAGATTGAGGGCCATCTACTGTCGATACTAGTTTAAATGTGAGGGTTAATGTCTTACATATGAGCCTGTCAAATCCTGAGGAGGCCAGCGTGGCTCCGTTGGGGTGAAACTTGCAGCAGTAGACCTCTCCGTCGTGGCCAGACATCAGCATGATGGGAGCCTGGAGGCTGGAGCTCCGCGGGGGACCCTGGGGAGAAAACACCACGTCATCAACTGTCATGTATTATGTCTTTCTGACCCTAACTATACACACATCTAGACACATCACTGGCTGGATGTGAATGCATGCAAGTTTTTGAACATGGCTGGGTGAATTCGGCACAACATCATATTATTTCCTGCTTTTACCTTTATATTTTTTCCTTCCCTGCTGATACATTTAGGACGCTTGTTAGCAGCCTATTCAACTAAGAACAATAATTGTGGTGAAGATGCTGGTTTTAAGGCTTGCAACGACGTCTTTTGATCATTTCAAACAAGCAGCTATGAGTACGTTTGGTTAACAAGCCAACCCCCTCCCCTTGTAAGCATCAGATTTGGTTTTCCATACCATGGCCACGAGTTGTTGGGACTGAGCCGCGGCGACCAGCTCCGTGCGGGGCCGCTTCACCGCGGTAGGCACCACGGCCATGTCCGCTGCTCTCTTCTTCGGCTCGATCATCCCGAGGAACTCGAATAAACAGCCTATGTACTGATATTTTGTACCTTTATTCACCGAAATGAATGAACTTCTTTCGTGGAAGAACGCCGAGCTAAATAAAACCAACGAAGAACAGAGAAAGGGCACTTCCGGGAATGCTAAGACTTGTGATTGGTCGAGGTTTGCGCCGACGCCGATGATTGGTTGCCTTACTTGTTGACAAACTCACTTGCACCGGATGTAATACCAAAACGAATCTGCTAACACGCAAGGTAACAATACATTTATTTTTTTTCTTGTACATGTACTATGTAGCGTAATATTGTGCAGCAGTGGTGTAGCTGTTTGGGACTGGAATAACCCATTCCGTCTCTCTTTGTCGAGTTAACAAAGCTAGCTAGCTCGTGTTTAAAATGTTAGTTAGCAACTGCGACCAGTGAAAGAACAACATTATTTCCCTCACACATTACCGGTCCGTGTCATAGCCATTTTGCCACTATTGTAAATGGAAAGGAGGCAATTATATTCTGTTGCAATAGTTTTATCTTCTGTCCCAGGGCTTCTGAAAACTTTTTCATACAAACAATCCCACATAAATTCACCAGACTATCATTTATCCCAAGAACTTCTATGTGAGTAGATTTGTTTCCCGCGACCCCCACCTTTTGTTTCAAGTGAAACACTGTGGAATGGGCGATACCAGTGGAGAGAGTGAAAGCTAATAGTGATTCGTATGCATTGTTCCATTGTGCTAACTACTAGGAAATGTAATATTTGTGAAATTAAACTACTCTTAATTTTGTTTAGGGCCCTCCTAAGGTCACCTGGAGGTCTCTACCACTTTGAGAACCTCTTTACAGACTGAGTGTGTATACATACACTGTATATCTGCAGTCTACCTCCATTGAGACGATGTCTGACTCCGATGGCCCACCCCCGGAGCCTGCTGGGCTGGACGGTCTACCACCCATATACAGCATTGCCAAAGGAGAGGTGGTCTCTGTGCAAACCTATGGAGCCTTTGTCCGGCTGCCAGGTTACAAGAAGGAAGGTGGGTGGAAAGACCTGCTTGTGTGTCTTAATCCTTTGAGGGAAAGTTTTTGTGCAGTTGTTTTTGGATTTCATAGCTTAACAACTAACTCCCTTCCTTACACATACAGGCCTGGTGCATGTGAGTGAGATGTCAGCCTCGCGGGTTGAGAATGCTTCAGAAATCGTTGATGTGGGGGAACAGGTGTGGATCAAAGTCATCGGGAGAGAGGTAACCAGACACACACACAGAGAATTGTATGTAAAACCCAATCTCAGTGCAGTTCGAGCATGATAACTGTAGCTCTGTCCTTTGCCCCTCAGATTCGGGGTGATAAGGTGAAGTTATCGTTCTCAATGAAAGCTGTCAATCAGGGAACAGGGCGGGACTTGGACCCCAACAATGTTATGGCAGAGTAAGTGCTTACAGTTTTACTATGCTGTGTGTCTGTGTCTGTGTGTGTGTGGGTGCACTTGTGTGTCTGTGTGTGCGTTATTACTGTCACTGTGTGTGTTTCTAGGCAGGACGAGAGGCGGCGCAGGCAGTTTAGAGACCACACAGGCAGGAGGATCACACTGGAGGCTGTACTCAACACAACATGCTCAAAGTGTGGCTGCAAGGGTAAGACCGCAACATGATCAGTCGTATCCTGAAAAGGCAAAAAGCACTAATGCTAGAGACGCAGACTGCATCTCATCACTCAGCAGGTTTATCCTTGGAATTTAATTTGAATTCACTTTAAATCCATGCAGTCATTTAGTCAATCATTACTCTTTTCAGGTCACTTTGCTAAGGACTGTTTCTCTGCTCCGGGGTTGCAGTACGCCCTTTTGCCTGAAGAGGACGATGAAGTGCCACAGCAGCAGCAGCAGCAGCCCTCCACTGTCACGCCACAGCAAGACTCAGACAAGAAGAAGAAGAAAAAGAAGGTGAATACGTAACTGCTAATGTCATCAGTGGCTCTCACTTACTTATTTTCTCAGCTCTCCTCCACCTCTCTTCTTCTGTGTCTTGGGGGTGAGGCATTTGTCAGTCTTGTGTGTGGAGGAGCCTAAAAAGGCCAATGCAAAGCTGCCCTCACTTTTCTAATGCAGTAACCCATGTCTCTGGTCTGTAAGCACAATAACCCATGTCTAGTGTTTGGGGTTTGAAGCAGTGTGAAGTCAATGCTTGATTTTCACATATTTTTGCAGCATCATGTTCAAGCTCCTTTTATTGCCACACAGCGAGGCGAGAGTTTAACTCAGCTCTACACTGTTAACTCTTCTTTATTCATCCCTCCTCTCATCCGTTTATCCTCCAGGAGAAGAAGATGAAGAAGAAGAGGAAGAGGGAGAGAAAGGAGTCGGAGAGTGACAGCAGCAGCAGTAGCGACAGCAGAGCCAAGAGGGGGCGCCGTGATCACACTCACGACAAAGAGGACAGAAAGAAGAAGAAACACAAGAAACACAAATCGCACAAACACAGCTGAGACGGGCACAGGCACACACAACCCACAATCCAAACACATACATACACACACACACACACATATCTACACTCATACACACTGCAGCTATCAGACAGATGCAGATGCAGCAGAAGGGGAAGTGGGTAGAGACAGACAGCCTGACAGACAGACATCCTCCTGGTTGTCCTGTCATGGTCTCACCACCACTACCGCTTACTAGAAATCTTCATCCATTTTGCTTTCGTCCCTTGTGTTGACACATTGATATATTCTTTTCTGTCCCTGTGAGCTTCAATCGTGTTTGGAAGCCTATTAAGACCCCCTACCGAGTTTCACAAAGCAAAGGGGGTCAAGAAGGAAAGCACTGGAAAAAGAAAAATCAGGATACAATCCCGATTTGTCCTGGAGTTACCTCTCTCACGGGGGGGGGGGAGTTCACAGATCATAAGTAACCAGATAGGTGTAAGCAATATGGCAGCAGACTGCTGTCCCGCTTGGAAATCCAGATATTTGTTTACATCTATCCGGTTTCCTATGATCTGACAATTCCATTAAACAGAAGTGAGGCGGGTCAAGCCCTCTTGGGGGGATAAGACATAAAATACTTGAAATACACAGAGAGCTGCACACCCACACATAGGAAGTAGTATAGACACAAACAGGAAGTGTATGCAGCACAGGAGAGGCTGACAGGAACCTCATACTATGGTGATATCCTGAGTCGGCCCGCCTCTTATTGTGTGTTTGTGTGCATGTACGGGTGTGTGTTTGTGTGTCTTACCTCTCTGGTCAAGCAAGGTCTGCTGACAGTATGCATGGCCCCCTTCCTGCATGTCGACTGTTAACTCCATTAAAACCTTTTTTTTAATGGTCAAATGCCTCTTGATGTCTTTGTTCCTGGACTTTGAACTCATAATGCTTTTTGGAGAAGTCAGCCCTGGAGGGACCAAGACAAACACACACACACACACACTCACATATTCTCTGGACACACCAGGGTCATATTGAGTTTTTTGGGTTCAGGTAGGGTGAGTGTCTCAGGTTCTCATATAGGGAAGAGGGAGCAGGACTGAGGGATTTATACAATGTGGATTTCAGGTTGAGTCATGCCCCTTTTTACTCAGAAAATGGTCCAACCAGCTCTTTTTTTCTGAGAAAGATGAACCTGATATGGTTTTGTCAATGCAAGAGCACATAAGGAGTCATGTGGAATTGACTTCTTCATTTGTGAGTTGTTTTTGACCTTGTTTCCAAACTTCCACATGTAGGATCATGCAGTGATAGATGAACACTGTGTGTGGGTCTTGATGAGCAGTCGGAGGTATGGCTACATGGTTTACGCAGACAGACCGGGCTTGTTTCCAGTAACAATGGCTCAACACAAACCCAGTACCCTGACCTAGCAAAGACCTCCATTCATTGGTTAATCTGACAATTCTTTAATTTCTTGCATCCGCCTGTCAGTTATTTGGAAAGCTGCACCGGGCTGATATACAAGAATTTGATGTGGTCAGGTAAACATTATGTGTGATCCTGAACTTTCATTGTGGAGTCATGATACATAATTGCACATAATCACAAAGCTCAACGATCGCTCACTATCCATAAAATCAATAAAATTTCCTAAGTGTTGGGCTAGACTTTTGGAAGTCGTATTGATTTAATGGATGGGGAGGGATTGCTGCCATGGCATTGAGATTACATAGGGTTCATGCTCTGTTGTGATCAATATGAGACGTCTGTGTGGTAATCAGTGTTAGGTAATAGTGCCCGGTTCAGATTGAGTTTATGTTGTGGCATCTGAGTTCAGTGTACGGTGGCCTATCTTGTCCTGGTAGAGTTTCATATAGAGGCCCCCTCACCCTGACCCTGACCCTGGTTGGCAGTCTGTCTTAAACACATGATACCAATCTACCGTTGGAATGATCCCAATTTAGAACACACACACGTGCGCCTAAGGTACAAGTACAGAACGTAAACGTACACACACACACACACACCTACAGGCTCCAACAAAACTTTCCTCTCACCTAGCCAGGGTAAAGTCAGGATACACACTTGTACGTGTGCACACACTCACACACATGGGTGGGAGCTGTTTAAGAGCTATAATTAACCTCCCCGTGATTCTCTGTAAGTGCAGCTGAGACGGAAACTGTGGTCACAATGTTTGGATCCACAGAACTGTACAATAGTACTGCATTGCTGACCCCTTTAGTCCTGGTTTTCTCTCTAAGACAAGCACACACACACACACATACACACAAACACACACATACACACAAACACACACATACACACAACCACAAATATCTAACTGTGACTCAGAGTGGAGGAACAACACTTGCAGGCATACCACAGTCAAAAGCAGAGTTGAGTTTGAGTTCCTTACACTCCTACAGTTCCTGATCTTTACTATAGCCTTGGGCACAACATGGCCGCCCTGCTGAAGCTCGATGAATGGACCTTTATCTGGTGAACCTCTGACGATCTAAGTGCCAATCATAATACCAGCAGTTGCCAGAGCAATTATTTAAATGAGTCATTTACTGCACATTTGGCAAATCAAATTCCACAATAGATTGTGAGATTTCCATGACCGGTACTTGACAGAGAGTTTGAATAACGTGTTTTAACTGAATAGTTAATTTGAATATTCCAGCTATGTATCCGGTTAACTACAACTAACACTTTGGACATAAGTAGGCCTAGTCAGCAATGTTTTGTTAAGGTTATTATTCCTTCACACCATACCAGCCACATTTGAACACCAGGGAAGAAAGATCCTGAACAAATTTTGGTTTGGACATTTTTTTTATTTTTCTAACTTTTCCAGGTCAGTCAATCAAACTTTTCAAATTCAAACACTTTTTCCAGGTTTACTATAACAGTAGGCACCATGCATAATCAAAAAAAAAGAGAGAGAGAGAGAGAGAGACCTGGAATTTTACAGTAATAAAACACAAATCATTGGAATTTATTCAGTGTTTCATACAGAGGAACGGCAGTATAAAGAGGAGGACAGGGACAGAGGGGGGGTCACAGTCGGCGGTGAGGTTGTCACTGGGGTCATGGAGGGACATGGAGGGAATCAGGCCCAGGCTGAAGGGGTGTTAAGGGTCTGGGACACGGGGCTTTAGCTGATGTGAGTAGATGCGTTGGCTCCACGTTGGGGATTACTAAGCCTTCACATAGTTGCGTGTGCATATGATATCTCCCATTGTGAGTGTCTGTGATGGAGAGAGAAAGGAGGGTGAGCAGCCAAACCAGTGACATTTTAACACATTCATGTTCATAGAAACAAACGTAACACACACACAAATGCCATATATATCCATTTGGTGTCAGCACTGACCAGTACAAGGGCGTTTCCGTTGACTTCCCTGACCAGACTGGTCTCTTTGCCGTCCCACTTCTGGACGTGCACCAACTTCCCTCCATCTACTGTCACCAGGGACTGCAGACAGCAGGGAGACAAACGGGCGGTAATTACACACCAAATACATACAGGCTCATATCATCCCATCAGTGAGTGTGTGTGTGTGTATGCGAGAGAGGACAAACACGATCTCTGCACCAACATTATTGTGCATCTGCTCAACACATGTGGTGTATTAAGTGTTTTTGATTCAGATTGTGAGCAGAGAGCAGTGTTGAGTCACGATGAGCCGAAAACGGGAATGGTTCCAGCCAGTGGCTCATTTCCAACAAGCCCAGCTTCATCTGCTCTGATTTTATTCCTGCTCAGCACAACCAGTTCAAATAGGCTGCTTTCTCTTTCGCTCCCTGCCTCTCTCTCTCATAAAACACATCTCCATCTTGAACTTAACTCTCTCCCCTCTCCTCACCACCTGTCCCTCCAGGTCTCTCCCTATCTTTCCACCCCTCTGACGTTGCTTTTGCCCTTAAACTCTTCATTCTATCCCGCACATTCCTTCACCCCTCACTCCAAATTAAGATACATATTACAAAACATACACTTGAAGCAGCACCACCCTTGGGTTTCATTTCATGGTTGCAAATTGTAACTAATCCATCCTCTCTGACTGTCACTTCTCACCTCTGACCTTTCCAGCCCCAACTCGTCAAATTCAAAACAAGAATGACAGCCCCTGCAAGCCCCTACTCCATCCAAAAAAATACTTACGACCTGCTAAGGTCGTGAAAGTTGCTCAACCCAATTAGGACCAGGTAAACCTTCTCTATTCAAGTAAAACCTCTTTTAAAAAAATATGTTTTTGCCTGACAGCTGTGATATTCAGCCCTGAGCTCCTTGTCGGTCCCATTGTAAGCAGCCTGACCCCTGACCCCTCACCTTGACCTTCCTGTCGTCGGCGGTGGTCTCGTCGAACTCCTCTCCCAGCTTGAAGTTGATCTCTGTGTTCTTGAAGGTGCTCTTGGTCTTCAGCGTCACTGTGTCGCCTTCCACAGAGATGATGGTGGTGGGCTTGGTCCTGGTGGCCACCTGGCGTGTGGCGAAGCCCACATCTGCGGGACGCAAAGACACATGGGTAATGTAGTGTGCTGGAGGAGGATATAGAGGGAGTCGCTGCCCTAACACTTAACGCATTCATAAAGCAGACTTGGTTTAGTTATCATATGCTAAAATAATGTTAAATGTTTCGTTGAATATATCAAGTTCATCACAACTTGCTATTATATTTATGTACTATTATGTATGTATATTTAAGATATCTCTTTGTATGCCATTCTGTTGGACTCATGATTAATAATGCCTCATGTGAGAAAAGTTTAATGCAATTCTCGCTCATGTGCCCTTTGTCTCTCCTTTGGTCGACTCGCTCCCTAATCTCTATTTGTCGACTGTCCAAACCTGCAGCATGTTCAAACACTAGCCCCGCTGACCTGCAGGTCTGGGCCTGTATGTGTGCAAATGATTACTCACTTTTCTGTGTGTGTGTGTGTGTGTGTGTGTGTGTAAGAGAAAGAGAGAGAGAGAGCAAGAAAGTGCATTTAATTGGGTAACAGCGTCCCACACCCCCTTTACGCCCCAAAGTAGCAACTCTGTTCTTTTCCGTGGCAGGCAGGCAGTCCGGTTTATCACCGAGGGCTGTAACTGCCACTCTCCCACAATCGATACAACAAATAGTCACTGTGTGTGTGTGTGTGTGTGCGTGCACAGTCGCCTGAGTGATCAAGAGGATCGGGGTCAGAGGTTGAAGGGTCTATGGTTTCTATGGTGACCAGAGCAGAGCAGGTCGATGGTAATATGGTTCTTCGGAGGTCACTAGGCGTGAGTAACACACACACATACACACACACATTCCCACACACACACACTCTCACAAAGTCAAATAGGTTGGTGTCATTTTTCACGGTCATAAAAGTCTGTGCACCTGCCCCCATCACACACACACACACACACATGCATACCAAACTATGTGTGTGAGGTATTTTGAAGACCGTTTTATCTGTACATTCTCATCCTATTTGTTTCAGTAGCAGCTCCTTGGCATTGGGACGATGTTAATATTCAACCCCTCCCATAGCGGGCAGCCTCAAACAATGAACAGCTTTCAGCTAATGTCATCCACATATGCTTGTGTGTGCTAGTGTGTGTGTGTGTGTGTGTGTGTGTGTGTGTGTGTGTGTGTGTACCATTCAGAGTTTCTCACAGTGGGGTTGATTTTCCCTAGCCCACTAAAGAAGACCCCCCCCCCCCTCGTTCCCAGCACTTAGGCCATGCGGTCAACCACTCTTCCTCTCTCTCTTTCTTTCTTTCTTTCTTCCTCTCTCTCTCTCTCTCTGTCCCTCTTCCTCTTTCCACCCTTATTCTTCCTCTATCTCTTTTCATTCCACATCTTGGTTTCTGCCTTTTAAGCCCCCTGATTCTCTCTCTGTGTTTCTCCCACACTCTTTACTTTTCCCACGCCCTGCATGAACATCTACTTAAACTGTTTAAACACACACATACATACATACTCACACACACACACACACACACACACACAGAAACACCTTTAGGTATTTGTAGTTACTCACACGCTTTTCACATGTGCACACATGAAGGAGGCACACCCTGCATCCACTCCCTTTACACCACACACACACACACACACACACACACACACATATACACATAAAACACATGCTTACCCAGCGCCTTCATGTACTCATCGAAGAACGTGCTCTCCTTGAGGTCCCATGTGCCAACGAATGCCTCGGCCATGTCTGCAGCGATGTGGAGGAATGAGGGTGCAAGAGAGAGAAAGAGAGAGCGAGAGGGAGAGAGAGAGTGTGTGTGTGTGTGTGTGTGTGTGTGCGAGCAGGGGAGCAAGAAAGGGAGGGAGCGACAGAATGAGAGAAGAGGGAGAGAGGCAGAGAATGGAGTCAGCACCGCAGGCTGTGCTGCGATCCTACTGGCTGGATTTATACCGGCTGTTCATGATGTCATCAGGCTGTGCAGAGAGAGCGGGGGAGGAGGTAGAAGGGAGGAGAGGGAGGGAGGGAGACAAAGGCAGAGAGAGAGAGAGAGAGGGGGGGGGGGGGGGGGGGGAGCAACAGGGGCATAGTAAAGAAACTCAGGCTTGGAGAATAAAAGACAGAGTAGAGAAAAGGGGAGAGAAGAGGAGGAGGGGTTGATGAACAAGCTCACCCTGTCAGAGAGAGAGAAAGAGAGGGAAATAGATTGAGGGGGAAAAAGCGAGCTGAGGAGGGGGGGAAAGGGGGATGATTGATTTGGGGGTGAAGGTTGAAGAGAATGCCATGGTAGTTTTTTTCCACACTTCTTTTTCTCTCCTGCTCTCCCTCTGCCTCAGTTTCTCCCTCCGTTTCTTGCACTCATTTGACTTCTAGTGACCTCAATCTGAGAACAAGGGTGAGAAAGGGAGAAAAAGTGTGTGTGTGTGTGTGGGTGTATTTGTGTGTGTGTGTGTGTGTGTGTGTGTGTGTGTGTGTGTGTGTATGTCACAGACATAGCAATACACTGACCAAGGGCTTTGCCTCCTGACACCGTTATCAGCACACCCATGACCACAAGGCAATCTGCTATCACGTGCATACACACACACACACACACACACACACACACACACATTCATTCACAAACACAAATGTCCAGTTATCGTCCGTCTGTCTGTCTGACGAAATCCTCTCCTCCCTGCAGATGGTCAGACCATGTCTGGAAGTTGTGTAATTGGACAAACACACATTAAACCTAAACACTCCCCCCACCACACACACACATACACACACACACAAACACACACACACAATTGCACTGAAAAAGCAGAAGCACAGGAGGAAAAAAAGTTAATACAATGAACGTTGTTACATCACACATCACACCATATCACACACCCTGTCCCACTGCCCCTGTCCTCCCCTGCTCTCCCTCTCCTGCACAGAGCTGTGTGTCTAAACTGGCACATGTGTGTGTGTGACGGAACGAATCTGCGATGTGCATGGGTTTGACATTTGACACAAACAGGTGGTCGCCGAGTGAGACGTGGGATGGAAAAAGAGAGAGAGAGAGAGAGGAGGTGAAAGGTCGAAATGATTTAACTCTGGCCTAGAGCGTACATCCACATGACGTTGTCTGTCTGTGTGTGTGTGTGTGTGTGTGTGTGTGTGAGATCTTATGTAATCCTATAATATATTGTTATGGGATGTCATTGTGGTCATAATTCAGAATAAATGAGATTTTAACTGACAGTTTCAGGCAACTGGCTCACTGCACACACCCTTTTCTAACGGCTAAACCACACACATACAACAGCTACTCTTCCTGGGATCCACAAATACATGTGCCATCTTGTTCATGTAGAATATTACAGTTATATATGTTGACTGACTTGTTTTCTATTGAATTTGACCCGTCCTACTTGTGAGAACGTAAAAAAAAAAAAGTTTTGCAGGCTTCTGAGGTTGTTGACCTTAGGCGCTATTATGGCCCATATACCCTCTAGGCAGACCCTGCACAACCTGTATTTAGCCTAGACACACAACCCTTTATCTTGGTACGCAACTATGATTGTGTGTGTGCGTGTGTGTGTGTGTGTACATATACACTGAGCTGACACAAGCAGAAAGCTGCATAGGCCTGGAATGCTCAAATCCCTGTACAGCAAATGGAAGAGTAGGGAGCAAAAAAAACGAGGAATGCTGATATTTCTCCGCGCTCTCCTAGGGATTTTCTGTGTGTGTGTGTGTGTGTGTGTGTGTGTGTGTGTGTGTGTTTGTGTGTGTGTCTATGTGTGGGAACAACATAACTAGAGAAACATCTGGACATTGTCACTCCCTTCTCCAACGCCCACTCACTCACTCACTCACTCACTCACTCACTCATTCACTCATTCATTCATTCTCTCACTATCTCCTTCCTCTGCACCCTCTCTCTCTTTCCCTCTGCTTTTCCTGCTGCACTCGTCCCATATCTCAGCCTGTCCCACCCACCGCTCATCTGTTCATCTGTACTCAGTCTCACTCCCTGTCTATACAGAGCTTGTGTGATTAGAATAAAGTTAATTACATGAATGGAAGGGGGGAAAAGTTGAATAGCATCTTTACTTGATTACAACGTGACTCCAATTACAGAACGGATTGTGTAATTGTAAACATGCATTTATCCACTGTAGCTACTGCTGCTGCTGGCACACACTGGACAACTGCTATGTGAGTGAGTGAGTGAGTGTGTGTTTGTGTGTGTGTGTGTGTGTGTGCGTGTGTGTGCGTGTTAACTAAGCATAAGGTTCACAGATGCATTTCTTGCCTTGTTCAGTAATCCTCTGTAGACAGAGAGAGAGAGAGAGAGAGAGAGAGAGAGAGAGAGAGAGAGAGAAAGTGAGTGGAATTAGTCAAGAGCACCAAGATGAGTCAGCCTGGTAGATTTCCCGCTCCCTCTCTGTTTGATCTTTGGGGAATTCCCTAAATATACATATGGCTTAACTTGTCAGAAACAAACCAGTTCTACCAACCAACACACCATTGAGAATCTTACGTCTTTACCACCTAAATGCGACCTCTAAATCAAATCTACTACAATGTTTAAACAAGATTAAATTATTCACCTTCCTCTAACAGGCTACATGAGGTTCACTGTTGTTACCGAGGGTCACCCAGTCTCTTCCTGGGTGACGCTGGTTGGGGTGCAACTCCTCCCTGGCTCGCTTAGAGCTATATTGTCAGGTGTGCTTGCCTCCTCTGCTGACCAGACACTGGTACTACATTAAGTTTTTGCCCCCTGGTGGTAAAGGCCCATGGCAACCACATAGTATGGAAGAACAGGCTTCCCTCATATTCATACTTCAGTGGTGAGCTAGCTACCACAACAATAAAATAACCACCACTGTTAGGCAAAAGGTGAAATTGAAAAAACATAATTTAGTCAAATTTTCCTCCAAAAAACAAATAAGTATGGACTCCATGCTATAGGTCAGTGCTATTATGAACATCTAAATAAGAGTTTTAGCATTGCAAACTGACAAAATTACCCACAGCCACCGCATGAAACAATGGGAAATAATGATCCAGGTTCATTATTCATGATTCATTTTCATTATTACCTACACCAGAAAATGTTATCATGGATCAACAATCATTGAGACTGTGTCACTTGGCAATTACAGCGCTGTAACAGCAGGACTGAGTGCAAGCAGCACAACACACACCTGCAGTGATCAGACGAACTGCAACAGGGTCATCACACACGCAAATGAACACAGCCACACATATACAAACAAAATCATACACCCAGTAATACACTTGCATAAACATGCTTTCTCTCTCTCTCTCTCTCTCTCTCTCTCTCTCACACACACACACACACACACACACACACTGTTCCATCTCAGTGGTGAATCCAGGATGAGGAGCCGGAATTGGTTTTGTTGCTCAGTGATCCAGTGTTAGCAGTATCCTTGGAAACAGACCCATGGGGGGCAGTGTATTAATAGACCAACTGGACACTGTGTGTGTATGTATGTGTGTGTGTGTGTGTGTGTGAGAGAGAGAGAGAGAGAGAGAGCGAGAGAGAGCAAGAGAGAGAGAGAGAGAGAGAGAGAGAGAGAGAGTCCTGGGATGCCGTCTCTGAAACTATGGTAACTGCCTCTGAAATTGACATTCCCTCCATGAGCAGTTTCTCTTTTCTCTCCTTAGTAAATTCTCTCCCCTCCAGTGATTTATTTACATTATCTTTTCAAGTTTCTCTCCTTCAGTCAAAGGTTTGATGTGAACCAGTTTGTTTCACATCCATCACCAGTCCCTGATCACCAGTCTCTCTCACAACAGGCCTATACCCACCATCCCCATTACCCCAGTACCACTAATAGACTGCAGTTCAACTGAGGGCAACAGGACAATGCAAAGCTGAGAGCCTGTCATTCTTGATACTACTGTCTGTTCAGCTCATCACCACTTTTTTGCATATAGGCAATGTAGTTCTGTTACCATGGCCAATGTAAGATGTGGAAGTGTGGAAGATAATTTATGACATTTCAACACACTATTTGAATTGGATTATTGCTAAGAGGCAATTAGACTTTTGAATGTTGGTGTATTGAATGGCATAGGTGGGGCACTGAGCTACAAATGTGGGGTGGGGTAGTGGCCTCTGGCTCATTTGGCCCACAATCCAAATGCAGCAACAAGTCTTTACAGAGGCTGCTATAGTTTGGCCTTTTTAGCTCACATGACACTGGCTGGCCATTGTCAAAACTGATCCATCAGTGCCTGAGCTACGCCAAGTTAGGCCCGGAAACGTCTGCTATCTGATAACACCTTCCAGTAACAATAACAAATTGTTAATGGGGTGTTTCGTTTCCCTCCACCTTCCCTTTGCTCTCGCGTCCGAGATGCTGCAGGCATGATAACCTATGGACGATGCGATGCCCAGTGGTGCAAGTTGTGCCAACGTAACCAAACACATTGAACAACTAAAGACACTGATAACGTGTGCTTTTATTATGCAAGTGAGAACAGCTTGCGACGCAGCGGTAGTTTCAGTTGTCTGTCCCTGTGGCCCCGTTCACCCTGCTCGCTTCTCTGAAAACTTTCACCAGACACGTTCTCTTCTCTCACAGAACTCGTCCCCTCATCGGTGTCAAAGCATACAAAATAAAAAACACGACTTCCGGTCACAACCTTCAAAATAAAACTCTTATTGGCGAACATGTAGGCTATTGTACCCATGACCATGTTGTAATACAAACAACCAACGTGAAAATAGGTAGGCAGTACGTCTACTATATTTTAGGAAAAGATAAAGTAGGTTAAAAGACAAATGTTTAATCCAAAACTATGTTGTTTCGTACACCATAAATGTTCAATTAAATGGCGAATTGTAAGCTTTTACTTTGAATGCATAATCGCCTAACTTCCGGTATTTCCCTCGCTGTATCCGGCTCGCTTGACGCAGCTCGGCTCCTCCTACGTGCATCCATGGCAACCATGGTAGCTACGCCAGGTCCGGTCAGCTCAGCGAGCATCCCGTTACCGGCCCTGGAATTCAAAACTAACGGCCGAGGGTATGACAGCAACTTTCGGAGAAGAAGAACTAAATGACAGATAAATATTACTGAGTTGTGCGGTAGTTTTGGCGTTGTTTTGGACCGACATGACGCCCGCGTGGAGAGCCCGGTATGGATGCGAAGCGGCAGGCGCTAAATGGAGAACGGCAGGTGAGTCAGTGGTCGGAATGAATGGATTATCTCCAATTAAAACCATATTTGTTATTATCATTAGCTTCTTTAAGCTGTTGGGTGTACGTTGAATGGGCTCTAACGATGTGCACTGGATAAACTATCAAGTAGACCACGGGTTCCCAAACTTTTTCATGTCAAGGACCCCCAAATATATATGCATTAAATCACGGACACGCACCTGATAAGATGATTTTGTCTGAAGGAACCGCATCTGAGCTGAGAAGATTTTTAGAGTTAGTTATTGGTATAGAATTGCATGACTGTTATTACTACAGGTGGGGTGATAACAGCAGTGGGGAGGCGGTGGAACCTCTGATCCTGTGGTCAGCCTCATACATTATTTCACATTGTTAACTTGAAGGGAATGAAATAATAGTGAAATTAAACTATTCCCTCTTTTGCTGGGGACTCCCTTGAACCACCTCAAGGCCCCCTGAAGGCCCCCGGACCTCATTTTGGAAACGACTGAAGAAGGCTTCCTTGACTGGCAACAGCTGGCTCTTTATGAGATGTTTATAGGACACTGTTTGTGAAAAGCCTGTATTGTTGAGGCAGTGTGTGGGGACTCAGTGTGTGAATGTGTGGTGTTGCTTGCTGTCCGGGGGTCAGTGGTGTCTTGTTAAAGGGGGCCCTGCTCATGTTAGAGGTAGGGTCTTGTGTTTCTGTCTGTTGTCTCAGTCTCAAAAAAACAGCAACACCCCACTGATTGGACAGATAACTGCTCTCCGTCTCTCTCTGTGTCAGAAAGTGAAACGTCAAAGATGCCGCGTGTCTCTAATGCTTCATTAATCATGCAGATTCAGCCGAGCCCTAACCAGGGCAAGTGAGCTTTTGTTGGGGCGTGTGCGTGTGTGTATGTGTGTGTGCATGCGTCTTAAGGAAGCATAAATAATTCAGCCCGGGGAGCAAGGTGCTCGAGGAATCTCAAATGGCCCCTGCACTCCACGGGATGGAAAACACTCAAATCTGATCAGCCGGATTTGTTTTCACACACACGCACACACAGAATGAGGGACTAGTGTCGTGTTACTTATGAGTTTTCCTTTGTATACTACTTCAGAAAAAACACCCACCAACTAAGTGGTGACATCAGTGTTATTGAATAGACTTTCAACAATAATCCAACTCTTGCTTTCTCTTTCTCTCTCTCTGCCCTCCTCCCCTGCCCCCCCTCTGACCCCTCTCCCCCTTCAGTTCCCCCTGTCTCACTGTCGAAGCGTGTTGGGGGGGTGCCCCAGCCGTGGCCCCCTCACACCCACCCTGCAGGACCGGGCCACAGGACCCACTGCCCACCTCCTCCTCCACTCCCTCTGTTCCACACCCGTCACGCGGAGCAGAGCGCCGAGCGGCCTCACCTGGTCACCATCGTCCGTCCCTGCGGTCAGAGTTCACTGCGGAAGGTGAATAGCTGAGAAGGCAGTGTCCTTTTCAGCAATTAACTAGGGGCAACCTTTTCATGATTTAATTAAGTGTCATTTTTGTTTCTCGGTTTCCAAGGTAACAGTGCTGTTGAACCGTAGGGGCGTGGTTTCCTTCGAGCAGCTGCTACTGGATGTCTCGGAGGCGCTGGGGTTTCCTCGCTGGCACAGAGCCAGGGTCACACGCCTCTACACACCCCACGCACGAGAGGTGAGGCTCAACACACACATTTGTCCTGATTCAGATTCACTGAACTTAAAACCCAGGAATGCACACTTCAGTTGACACCGTCCACTGATTGGGGCAGATGAAAGGATTCAAAGGAAAACACAAAAAGTTGAAACAAAGGGATGTGTGGGGTAAAAATGGCGTTATGTTTTTCCCCAATTAGTATGAAAATGATTGACAAGGTCTTTGAAAACTCTCACATCTCCCTGTGATGACACTGTCCAGTCCTGCCTTTTTCCTCAGCATGGGAGCTAGGAAGCTGTTAAGTAGTCCTTCTCATTCTCTCTTTCTCTCTCTCACCCCTCCCTCCCAGGTGAGGGGCGTGTGCGACTTCTTCCGTGGCGAGGTGGCCTTCCTGGCGCTGGGGAAGGCTCGTCCGGAGCTGAGGAGCGTGCAGGAGGCCCTGGAGGAGCTGTTCCCAGAGCATTCCCACTACCGAGCCGACGCGCTGCGAGCCTGGGAGAAGAGGCTCCGCCCAGCGCCGGATAAAGCCGCCAAGGCCGACAGCGGATACAGCGAGGGAGCAGACGGCAGCGGAACGCACACACACCAAGAGGCTCGCCAGGACACAAATACACACACCAAGACACACCACAGTGCGCACAGACTCACACAGCCGCCTTACCACACAGACACACACAGGCAGGAAAATTATATCTCAGACACTAAGCATTCTCACAAGAAGCACGCATGCAGAAAACCCACTCACCCTCCCAACCACCTGCAGAGAGTCCGGGTAAGAGGCGGGGCCAGAGAGAGACGGCTTTCTGTCATTGGTCCATTTAAACAAGAGGCGGGTCTAAGAGAGGCAGACACCAGCTCTCCCACACTGTGTGGAAACTGCTTAGGTGAAAGAGGTAAATATCTGGGTCCAGAGCGTACCAATCAAATAGCTGGGAGGGTCCCACTCCCTCCTGTGACGAGGAAGCACAAAGGAAGTTCCTCCACGGAGCAGGAGGTGAGAAACACAGTCATTCCTCCTGGAGCGCCGCCTCCTCAGCCAGGAAGCAGAGTTGAGGAGAAGCGCATCGACCGATTACAACTTTTATCTTCAAATCCGTTGCCGGGGGTGGGGTCAGTACAGATAGAAACACAGCAGAGGGCGACCTTTGACCTTCCATCAGACAGGAGTGATGTCACCCTGTCGGATATCGAGCGCTGCTACGATATAGGGCGTGTGGTTGGAGACGGGAACTTTGCGGTGGTGCGAGAGTGCCGCCGTCGTGACAACGGACAAAACCTGGCCTTGAAGATCGTCGAACGCTCCAAGCTGATTGGTCGAGAGCACATGATGCAGAACGAGCTGAGCCTTCTGGGCAGTCTGTCCCACCCTCGCGTGGTCCGACTGTTCACGCACCACCACACACACACTCACTCCTACCTGGTGATGGAGCTGGTGATCGGAGGGGATCTGTTTGAGGCCATCGCGGACAGGGGGAGGTTCCCAGAGGCAGAAGCAGGACTGATGGTGTCGGATGTGAGCGAAGCCCTGAGTTACATCCACAGCAAGAGCATCGTCCACCGAGACCTCAAACCAGAAAACCTGCTGGTCAGTATTAAGGCAGTGTGATTTAGGGCATGACGGATACTGGATTATTTGGTTCTAATTCCAATTAATATTTAGGAAGCAAAATTACTTTGCTTCATCACATCAATTATCCAAATTTTACTTTTAAAGAAATATAGTCCTTCATTCGTTTCCATTTGAAAAGTAAATCTAACTAAAAATCTCAAATAATTCTCTATTCATGGGTTTAATATAATCTGAAGATATAGATAATAGCTGTGGATATGAAGTGTGGCCAATATCAGGCAAACCCAAAATGTAGGCAAATATTTGCCTATGTTTTGGTGTGTGTGTGCCCTGTAAGAGGTTTGAATTTTAGAAATATAACCTCAATCCTTCTTCCCTCCCTCTCTCTGTCTCTCTCCATATCTTGTTTCTCTCTCTCTCTCTCTCTCTCTCTCTCTCTCTCAGATGGAGCGTATGGCTGATGGCAGCAGTAGGCTGAAGCTGGGAGACTTTGGTCTAGCCATGGTTGTGACTGAACCGATCTTCACTATATGTGGTACACCCACCTATGTAGCCCCAGAGATTCTCTCTGAGACAGGTTAGTACTGTTTGCTGCAATATCAATCACTCTTTTACATTCCTTAGACTTTTTCTCTCTGTCTGTGCTTCACTAAATATGTATGTCTTTCAAATCTGTTCTTTGGTTCTGTTTATTATTCCTTTCCTCTCTCAGTTTGAGTGTCATTTTCTTTTTCTCAGAATGACTGTTTGCTGTCTGACCCAACAGGTTATGGCCTGGCAGTGGATGTGTGGGCGCTGGGTGTTATTCTCTACATCCTGCTGTGTGGCTTCCCCCCATTCCGCAGTCGGGATCGGGACCAGGAAGAGCTGTTCCGGCTAATAAAACAGGGAGAACTCAACTTTCTGTCCCCCTACTGGGACCCCATCTCAGAGGGTGAGATGTACAGAAATACACTTTATGCAAGCACACACAAACTCAAGTAGGACACATGCACACAAAATCTTTGTTTTGTTAAATCCAATTGCGTGTGTGTGTGTGTGCGTGTGTCTGTGTGTGTGTGTGTGTGTGTGTGTGTGTGTATCTGTGTGCAGGAGCCAGTGGCCTTGTCAGAGCTCTGCTTCAGGTAGATCCCACAGTGAGGCTGACAGCAGCGCAGACCCTGCTGCATCCCTGGGTCCAGGCTATGGTCTCGTCCTGCCACCAGGGGGCGCTCACACACAAAGCTCAGAAGAACACAGCAGACTCTGGCTCAGACCCAGAGAGACCAGCTCAGACTGATGTAGCAGAAGCACCCAGAGATAAAAGAGTAGCTCACACCAACAGCCGAGGAGTGCTCACACACAAAGCACAGGTTAACACAGCAGAGATCACCAGACAACATGAGAGCCAAACTCAGATTAACACAGGTGACGCCCGGGACCAGGAGAAACCAGCTCAGCTACCGTCAACAGAGACAAGTACAGTCCAGACCATACCGCAACAGATCAAAGCGGACACCCTGCACACACCTTCAGAGACCAGACCTGATCAACAGAAACCTGAATACACCCCCACAGGCCATGACCCTCCCAGCAAGGAACTCAGCAAACCAGGAATTCAGGGTTCCACACCATCAACCACCAGCGGCAGCCCGGTCGGCCCAACCAGCCCCAGTACTGAACTCAGTCGGCTCGCTGCCACCCCAGTCCAAACCCAACTTACGTCCCCGAGCGAGACACACCTATCCAAACACAACAGCCTGTCGCAGTCACCCCCAGGTTCATCAACACCTCCAACCAACACAGCCCCCGCACCACCAGCAGCCCCGACTCAACAACAACCCATCAACATACAAACAGCGGGCAGTCCGCCTCCACCAATCACAGCCGACCACTCAAACCAACAAAATCCATCCACCAACCCAGCAGCGGAGTCCTCAACTCATTCTCTCCATCAGCAACACCTCACACCTCCCTCACAGACCTCTTCTCGAGACCCAACCGAAGCCACCACCCAGCCGCCAACATGCACGAGCCCAGCCCAAAACCTCCATGACCCTAACCCCGACACCACAATCACCCACCCACCCACACCCACACTGTCCCAGCCACTCGCCATCAACCCCCTATCTGACTGACTGATTGGATCAGGGTCATCACTGTTTTTGTCCCGGACAATACTGCTGATTTCCTGACAACTGAATCCTTCTAACCTGCAGGTGACGAGATTCACTTTCCAGTGATTGAATGGGGGCTGATTGACAAGGCTGGATAAATGTCATACATGTGTGTAATCCTTTTATACTGCGGTTATAAATTGATCAAGTTGATGTGTGATGACAAAGGTATTCGTCCATGTGGAAATCATCAGTGTTTGAGTAGTGATGTATAAGAGCTTCCCATGTTTGTGCTGTGTTATGGAGATTTATCTGGCAACATTCATGAACCAAAAACAATTTATCTGTTCCATTTCACATTTCATTTTAACTGATGTGCATTAGTGACATTGTGTATTTACTATATTCTAGCATGCCATCTACAAAACATTATGAGTAGCCTGTTTCTTATAGTGTGTTTATCACACACATGCCCTGCTTTTGTACTGTGCTGGTAACAAACTACTGTTGAGCTGAAATATTAGTCCTGGCACTGTAACTTTGCGATGACAAATAGTGGATGAATTAACAATCTCTGACAATATTTTGACAAATTAATGTGTTGTGTGATTCAGTGGCTCATAATGGGAATTGTTCAACATTCAGGACCGAGTGAATGACAGCATACAGCTACCGGGTCAAGTGCGTGTGTGTGTGTGTGTGTGTGTGTGTGTGTGTGTAACTCAGGGAGGTATGGCTCCCTAGCCATTCCACACAGACCAAATAAGGCATATCTGTCGATCCAATGGGAGTGGTTCCTCCTGTCCCTCCTGTTCGCAGACAGCTGACACTGTGACATCCTGCCCCACCTCCCCCGATACACACACACACACACACACACACACACACACATTCAAACCCCATACCATACATGCACCCCTCCCAGCACCCACCCTTGAAACTAGTAAGCCACATATCTGGGGCATTGGTTGGATGAAAAAGCTAATAAATGCCATCTGACCTAGTATTCATGGCCAAGGGCAGCTACACTTTCTTTTTCTCTCTTTTCGATCACCTTGCTCTCCTGGCTGAATTATTTATGCTTTCTTAACACACGCACGCACGCACACACACACACACACACACACAGGGTCTCTTTCAACTCTCAACCAGTTGAACCACTTTGATAGATTGCTGCCACAGGGCTGTAAACATGCTGTCAGAATACCAAAGCAGCAGCAGCAATTGAATATTTTTGTAAAATGCCTACTGTTATGAAGTTTTGTAAAGGGCCCTGTTGAAGTTTTTGATATCACACACTAGCGTTATTAAAGCGTTATAACAGGTGGATATGGCACATAAACCCTGCAAATTCATAAAGGATGTGTCCTGTCGTGGTATTAGTATTGATAGGCCTCATTTTGTCGCATCAGGTTTTGGTCACCTTTCAAGTCCTGCCATACGCTGACCCGCAGGTGCTCAGTACGCATGCGCCGTACAAAACTCTTTAAATACCCCAAGTCATCTGATACAACAAAACATTCCACTGTCAGCCAATCCACGACTGTACTGAAGGACTGGCACAGAGGCCATTACAGTTACTGGCAAAATATTGACACTTTGTCAAATACGGAGACTGGGATTAGTCTAGTTCGTGTCTCTGCCTGAGTAATAACGACACTGACTGGGAGTCGTGGGGCTGTACAGAGTGAAGTCGGGGGAGACGGACAGGAAAAAACAAAGATGGCTGTGTAGCCAAAGAGACGCGTCCCAACGAACTATCTGTAGCCGGAGCTTCAAACACCGACAAGTCCCGTGGGTCCCGTGGAGAGTCAGCTGGTACCGGAGCAGAGACGTTAACCGAGCAGTCGAACTGGGCCTTTGGTGCACGTCGGCGTATCCGCTGTCAGTGCGAATAACGGCGTCGTGAACACAACAACAGCTGAGAGACGCCTGAGTTGTTTTGTTCTGCCTGGGCAAGGGAGGACTGCTGTGTTTTTGTCAACGAAGCTAGCCATAATCTGCTAGCCTCACTGTAAGTCAACAAAACTAGTTAACATATAATTTAGCAGATAGTCATACATAACATTTTGCACATGTTTTCGTTATTACACAACCGTTGGCTTATTAAATTCCAAGTTCGTAAGTGGAACATTATAACAAGTTAGCCTGCATTCCTTTCTGACAGCCTGCTGCTGTAGCGTTAGCTAGCCGGAGTTAGCTAGCTAGCCAGTTGCTGTCAGCTGACCGTTAGCTTGACAGATTGTAAGCTAGCCCTGAGCTAACCTGCTAATATTTCGGCCTCAGCCTGGTCGCGGCAGATACCCCTCAGAAAACTCTAGACAATCACCACCATGTCTTCACTGGAAGAGAGAGATGTGGGCGTTGCGGCCGCCCCTGGCTCCTCCTCGGCCGGCCTGGGGGTCGGGGCCGTGGGGGCAGCGCTGGAGGCTGTCGCGGGGGTTGCAGCAATGCAGGAGGAGGTCGGGATACGACGAGAAGGGCCCGAGTCTGACCCCGACGAACCACCCAAGAAGAGGGTGAAAATACCCGAGGGAGAGGCAGGGAAGCTGGAGGAGAGACTGTACTCTGTGCTGTGCTGCACCGTGTGCCTAGACTTGCCCAAGGCGTCTGTATATCAGGTAAACATGGTCTAAATCACAAACCTGCCCCTCATAACCCCTAAAACTACTATCAAACAATAGGAAACCAGCGGGTCCCACACTAGCTCCCCATGCGCCCTTCCCCAAAGTCTACAATATCAACCTGTGGAATCTATTGGAAAGTTACATTTATTTGTAGTGATAATAGGCTCAATGTAGGCCACTGTACATAGGCTGCAAGCTGAGCCAAGATGCTGAGTTGAGAAGCTCAAGAGACAAGCCCAGACACGTTTGGTCAGCTGTGCTGGCTCAATTCATGCCATTCACACCAGTGAGTGTGTCATTATACTGTGAAATACCCTCAAATAACCTTCAGCAAAGCCACAGCCCCAGGCCGCACACAGAACACCAGTTGAAACCAAAACCTAAATTTACATCCATTGCCCATCCCTACATTCTCCGCAAACCAGTGACCCCACCCTGCCCTCTATAATGACAAGTGAACACATTTTTTAATGATCACTGATCAATTAGTCTTAAAAATTTACAAGCCTCTATTGCAGCACACACACATACTTACTTTTGTTTGGTTGTATCGTTAACCCTTTCTCCACCACAGTGTACCAATGGGCACCTGATGTGTGCAGGCTGTTTTATCCACCTCCTGGCTGATTCTCGTCTCAAGGAGGAACAGGCCACATGTCCCAACTGCAGGTACACCAAACTGCACTACAGAAACACCAACAACCACTGAACAGTGGACAACGTAACATACAAACTAGCTACATAGTCCAAACTAGGAAGACAGCTACTTGTATTAGTTGATGGATGTAGTTACTCTGTAGTAACAGGATGAATTGGTATGTATGGATATTGTAAAGTCTGAACATATTTTAGTTAAATACATATTCTAGAAAGACACCAGAATGGAGTACCAAGACAGGTATACACCGTTCACAAACACTCACACTTAAACATCTTGTTTCCAAGAAAAAAAATCATGATGCTATACATTTTGTCACACAAAAAAATCTCAAAATTTTGTTCCAATCCAAACCAAGTTTTTTTCCCACGATTCCACGACTGTACTAGAAACTATCAATGGTCATTAACAATGGAGAGGATAAGCAAATAACATTAGGCTATTTCAAATTGGAAAGTGATGAAACATAATAAATCTAATATTTGCTAGATGTGAATCTTGCCAGTAGCACTTACAACATCATGGTCTGATTTACCTGGAGAAAGAAGTGAATGATTTCACCTGGTGTTTCTTCCACATTCATTTAGCTTCATTCATTCCGCAGCAGGAAAATTGCCCCAGCAACTTAGAAAAATGTAAATACGATGAGAAAACATCATCTGACCTTTTTGCTCTGCCCACCCCAAAAAAACAATTACACACAAAAATCACTATTATGTATACATATGCTATAGATATCCAAATAGGAGCAACTCTTACTGGAACTGATCCTTGAATGGAAACTCAGAATCAAAATTTTCTCAACCGTCACATCTACAAAAAATTCTACAGGAAACACTGACTCTACTTTTGTTGCACAATTGAATTGCACATTGCCCCTATGATGCATAAGCACAGGGGGAAAAAACATATCACATAATTTTGGTCGTTCTGCTTTAGTTGGTGTAGACCTGTGTGTTGGAACCCTGGAAAAATGAACAGAAAAGTTAGTGAGTGACATAACTACTGATTACTGGGACAGCCATTGATGGTAGTTAACTGTTCAGGAACTCATATGAGCGTATAAGTACTGGAAACAATAAATGTACTACTGAAGTATAACATGGTATTAATGGTTTGTTGTGATTGTGTGTGTGTGTGTGTGTGTGTGTCTAGGTGTGAGATCAGTAAGAATTTGTGCTGCAGGAACCTGGCAGTAGAGAAGGCCGTCAGTGAGCTGCCGACAGACTGCACCTTCTGTCTAAAACAGTTCCCTCGCTCCAGCTTAGAGAGACACCAGAAAGAGGAGTGCCAAGACAGGTATACACCACACACACACACACACACACTCACACTTTAGCATTTTGCTTCCAAGAAAACAAGTCTATCATACATTTTGTCACACCGTATTGAAATGAAGTAAAGCTTCTCTAGTAAAGGTCTAGTAAAGGTTCTCTAAAATTTGTTAATCAAGCTAGGTTTGACTTTTTCAGACTGCAAAGCAGTGAAACAGAATAAATGTAATATTTAGTCACTGGGACACACATGCATACATGCACTCATAAACACACACTCCAAGTCACACACACACTACACCCACACACACTCACAAATAAATCACCAGCATCATCATACATATGCATATATCGTTGTTGTCCTGCTAACTTGATTTGAAGGATTACACGCTCCTCTACGGTTTGAGAAAATTTTCTGATCTCTAGGGCTGATGAAGCCCTTTCAAAACCCACTGGATAAATTCAAAAAAACATGGTAGTCAAGCTAAGATCAAGGGTGCTTTTATTCATTTTGGAGATAAGAGGTTTTCAGTGGTGATGATGATGTTTGCGCGTGTGTGTGTGTGCGCACGTATATGTTTGGTAAGTCAGCACAGTATCACACGGGGTTCATTTTGGGAAGCTGTGCATGTGACCTGCTACTTCTGAGGAGGAAAACATCTGATGTAATTACAGACCAACCTGATTGATTACAGACTGTGTCTATGTATCTCTGTTTGTGTGTGTGTGTGTGTGTGTGTGTGTGGTAGCACAGAGGCACAGACCAGTTGAATTAGCTGGCACGAAACCCTATGGGGTTGTTGCTATAGCTACAAGTGACCCTTCTAAGGACAGCAATGCCTGTGCTCATGTTACCATGACGACAATAGTCATGGCAGTCACCAGGTGTTTCTGGACAGGGCAGACAGAAAAATCCACTGGTCTCCATGTAGAAGGACATACCTGTTTTTACCGTAAGGTGGTTGTATTGGTCAGAGGTGTTGTTATCTTCTGAAATGTTACCCTGACCTCTGACCTGGAGGAGGGCAAGTGAAAAGGGAATTTACCCACAGTCATCAATACATTATCACATCACATTAATATAAATAGCATTTCACTTCATATTTCAGACAAAACATAGTTTTACTTTTCAATGAAGCTGAGTGAATTAATTCATTCATTAATTACAGCCTAATAAAAAATATGAACTGCAAGAAAGTAATAGGTATTCATCGAAAAGGACTTCTCTAAAGAATCTAGTTGATGTGAAGCCCAGGCGACAATGGCTGTGTTCGGAACCGCATACTAACGTACTATTCATACTAAGTATGACGTGAAATTGAGTATGTAGTGCGTTCCAACTGCATAGTATGTGAATTTTGTGTACGCGAGAAATGCCCGGATGTATACTAGATTAGCAAGAATTTCTGAGTATGCGGCGTGAGCTTACTGGACATACTCAACCACTCCAAAATGCATTGCGTCTCTTACGTACGTACGTACGTACGTTAAGGTACAGAAGAGGAAAACAAACGGGGGCCGCTGACCAGGTTTGTTTTCCTTCAAGTCTCCGAAAACGTTGCAGCAGATTTACAAACAGACGTTATTTGGATAAACTGACCACATATTGGGAATCTACATGGTTACTTTCTTGCCTGAAAAATATTAAAACTTAATAAAGTGACATATTAACAGTCGTGGAGCCAAAATTACAACAGCTTTTAGCCTGCTTTAAAATCCCCGCTATCGCTGCCGGCTGGTGCGAAATGCATTCTGGGATACTTGGCTGTATACTTCAGTGTGAACGGTCTGCTGGTAATGGCATACTTAATTTCATAATTTCAATCATTTAGTAGGCAGTATGCAGTACATACTCATTGAGTATGTAGTAGGCAGTACGTTAGTATGCGGTTCCGAACAACCAATGTCTTTCCTTCCTTGTGTTTGGCTTTCAACGCACATTTCCTGTTATGTTACCAGGGTGACACAGTGTAAGTACAAGCGGATTGGCTGCCCTTGGCAGGGCCCGTTCCATGAGCTGCCGGCACATGAGAGCGAGTGCTCCCACCCCACTAAGACTGGGACAGAGCTGATGGGAATACTGGGAGAGATGGACCAGAGCCACCGCAGAGACATGCAGCTCTACAACAGCATCTTTAGCCTGCTCTGCTATGAGAAGATTGGGTTTACAGGTACACACACGTATGCACACACACACATAGGCACATTCACACACTAGTAGATAAATGAATAGACAGTGGAGAGATCTCTATTTATGAATATTAATGGTTATCAGTTGTAAGGGACATGCACATTTCCTTTACTATAAATACCGGACACTATAACTTCAATCTCTTTTATTCCCTCACTTCTCCCTCCTTCCCATCTGTCCTTCCTCCATGCGTCCGTCCAGAGGTGCAGTTCAGACCGTACCGTACCGATGACTTCATCACCCGTCTGTACTACGAAACACCGCGCTTCACCGTCCTCAACCAGACGTGGGTGCTGAAGGCCCGTGTCAACGACTCAGAGCGCAATCCCAACCTGTCCTGCAAGCGCACCCTCTCCTTCCAGCTCATCCTCAAGAGCAAGGTACACACACCGGCGCACATACATGTATAATGTACATAAAGCAGTGGGTGGAGTCCCTCAACTGGACATCCTGGGTCTCTGTGTGTGTGTGTGTGTCTGTGAGTGATCTTATCTTTCTGCTGTCTTGTGATCAGTGTTGGGCAAGTTACTGAAAATTAGTAATTAGTTACAGTTACTAGTTACTTCTCTCAAAAAGTAATTGAATTACTTTACCAATTACTGCATAATAAAAGTAATTAGTTACTAGGGAAAGTAACTTTTGCGTTACTTTTAAATGTCTGCTTCAATTCTCTTATTACACATAGCTATATTATTTTGTTGTTGCTGTGGCACAGTGTGGGACAAGACAACTGTCAAATTTTATCTATCATTGTACCCATTATCACTATGATGAAAAGTAAGTAGTGGAACAATAAAACACAATAGATATGTTTTGATAGGCATATTTATTGTAGCCTCGACAGGCCTTCAAATCAAGCATTAGTACACTGTGTGGGCTAAGTTACCGGACCGGTAGCAGTGTTGCCAACTCTTTTCCAAGGAAAGTAGCTATTGGCTGCTCAGAAAGTCGCTAGAAGTCGCCAGATGATGTCGTACGATAATTTGCATATCAATATATAATGCTGCACTTGTTATGCACGTATGCATATGTAAGTGCTGACTCCGCCCACCCGGGCCATTTTCGGTGTACGCCGGTAACAATTACAAGTGGACCCTATCCTACAGTCCCTGCTCTCAGCGGAGGGAGGGGGGCTACACTGTGTGTGGGAAGCGCTGTGATCATCAGACCTCCCTGGATTAGACAAGCAAGTAGAGAAAACCGGCATCAGCCGAACCAATTTATTGCCGAATGCTTTGGGATTCAACACATTAACATTGCTTCCCATGGTCAGAAGAAGTCGCCAGATTTGTTGCTAGTCGCTTTTGAGAAATAAAGTCGCCAGGGAGGTTGGTAGTCTTTTGATTCACTTGCGCCACCGTAAAGTCGGATGATCATAAACCGGATAATCTAGTAACGAGTAACGAGCCCATTTAAATTTCAGTAATTGTAATTGCGCTATTTAATTTGAAAAAGTAATTAGTTACATTACTAGTTACTACCAAAAGTAGTGGAATTACAGTAACGCGTTATTCCCAACACTGCTTGTGATGGTCATCTGTCCCAACAAGTATAGAAAACCCCAAAAGGCAGTCACTTGTGAGAACACCAGTAGAAAGAGTTTTATCTTTAAGGCTAAGTTTAGAATTCCATTACATGATTATTACATTATCGTGGGTAGGTTTACGGTTTTGGATAGGAAAATGTGAGTCAGTCGATGTTCTCACTAGTTTAATAACTCAGGATATGTGTGTATGTGTGTGTGTGTGTGTGTGTGTGTGTGTGTGTGTGTGTGTGTGTGTGTCTCCAGGTGAACTCAGCCCTGGAGTGCTCCTTCCTGCTGCTGAAGGGGCCGTACGACGACGTGCGGATCAAGCCGGTCATCCACCATCACTCCTTCAGCAACGACACCAACGAGACCGAGTACGTCCCCCTGCCCATCTCCGATTCAGTGGAGTGCAACAAGCTGCTGGCCGCCAAAAACATCAACCTGCGCCTCTTCATCTTCCAAATCCAAAAATAAGGAGAGGGAAGGAGGAGGAGGAGGAAGAAAAAGAAGAAGAAGAAGAGGAGGAGGAGGAGGGGGGAGGGAGGGGAGGAAAGGTGGAGGGGGAGAGGGAGGAGTGAGGGTGGAGATTGAAGAGAGACACCACTGAACCACTGATACCTCTTAACGCACACACACACATACACACACACACACACACACTCGATCACACAGATGCATGTACACACACACGCAAGGTACATTCTATCTTACACATGCTTACACACACATATACACACACACACACACCACTAATTACACTTACCTCCTTTGACAAGATAGTGAGACCCCCTGCTCGGGGAGCTGTGAGAGTTGCTATGGAGATGGGTGGGCATTGATATGGAATGTGGGGGGGGCGTGTAGCCTGGGAAGGGGAAGACGGAGGGATGTGAGGGGGGGCGGGGGGGTCTGAGATGGTTGTTTGTTGCTAGGGCGCGGCTGGTGTGTACCTGTGGAAGCTCTCTGAGGTCAGGCTGTCTGACCTTTCACCCCTGACCCCCACAGCCAAAGGTAGCACACACCAACCAAAGCAGGATGTGCCGGGTGCGTCTGTTGTATGTGTTTGTGTGAGTGTGTGTGCATGTGTGAGAGAGAGTGAGAAGGAAAACACTTTGTGAGACTGTGTGGCTGCGTGTGCCCAAACTCTGCTTGTGTGTGCGAATGTCCCAAAGACATGAATGTGAAAACAGAGTGGTTGACTTTCCCCAAACACTGTTGACCACTCTGAGCTGTTCTGTGGACACATGAATGGTTGTATAGAGCATGTTTGTTTGTTTGTGTGTGTGTGTGTGTGTGTGTGTGTGTGTGTGTGCAAGCTTGTGTGTCTTCTTCCCTCCCCCTGTAAGCAGTGTGCCCTAGTCTAGTCCAACGATTCCATTCTGTTTTGGCAAATGGCGGCCATTTTGTGTCTCAGACTATACTAGAGCAGAACAAAGATGGCGCCCCCACCCCCCTGACCCCCTTACCTTTCAACAACAGGAGAGCTGGCCTGGCTGCATGCTTATTTTAGTTCAACTTACTCCTTAAGTTGTGGTTATATTTAACCTTCTAAGCTAACTTATACCATTTTTATTTCTCTTTAACCCAAAATATTTAAGTACCTGTGAACTTTGCCTTTTAGTTAGGTTTTAGTGTGTGCCTGTGTGCCTGTGTGCGTGTGTGTGTGTATGCGTGCGTGCGTGCGTGTGCGTAAACAAATCATAACTGTGAGATCCCCGTGGCCCTCAGTGAACACACCCCCATGTGAACAGCAGTATAATCCATGAGTACAGGACTAGAGTCGACCTGAACTGTAGACCACAGAGCCTGAGACCGACTCAGGACGGCCCGGACCTCTCCACCTGCAGAGCTTTTCTGGAACATCAGACTTTGGGCGGTGCGACATGGAGGTGTGTGTTTGTGTGTGTATGTGTGCCGGTGGGGGGTGGGGTGGGGTGGGGGTTACCATACCACGGTGACATATTAGAGTGTTAGACTTACTTGAATGAAAATGAGAAGATGTTACTAAAGTAGATTCTACTGTAAAGCAGATAGCGCTCTCTCCTCCTGACCTCTCTACTTCCTGTATTTCTGTGTTTTAACGCTTTGTCTCTATGCCAATGGACTCACTCATCTCACTATGGCTGTACATGTGCCTTTTATTAAAGATCATGGAAACTGCACTGCTGCCTGTGTGTGTGTGTGTGTGTGTGTGTGTGTCTGAGTCAAACCAGAAAGGGCAAGATAGTGTTAGCTTTGTTAGACAGCTTGGTGAGGCCATTGGTATTATATAAATTATTCAATACGGCAGTTATGAAATATAAATGTAATTTTAGGACTCTGTGTGTGTGTGTGTGTGTGTGGGTGATGGATAAGTTTGGTTAAATTTGATGCGGACAAAATGAATTTTATTCCATGAGTTTCATTCCAAAATGAATTATCAAAATTATTGCCGGCATGACAGCCAGACTCACTATATTGTTTGAGTTCAGAAACTCACAATAGTATTCAAATTTGTTAGCTATATGAAGACTTTACAAAACGGCAGCATTTTAGATTATGTAATGATCTGTATATTTGGCAAATTGAATATACCGCATTTGGCAAATTGAATGAAGAACATAAAGCAACATTTTCCCCAAAATGGCTGCTTAGTGTTTTAGAAAGAAACCCTCCAGTGTTCCTGCAATAAAAAGCATGAAAATGAAAATGAATTTTAAATGAACTAGTGTGGCAGGCTGTTGTAATTTATTCCCTGGAATGCACTAGTCACTAAAAATTTGCCACTTGTGCTTATGTTTTAGTGACTGCTGGTTAATAGCTGCTAATGTAGTTTTACTAGTTGCTATATAATAAATACTAGTTATAATTTAATAGGTACTAGTGACTAATTTGATTTTTACCAGTCATTTTTATGTTCTTACTAGTAAAATATTAAGCAGTTTTTTTTAATTGAAACCTGTGGGACTACACGTTTTAGATACCAACTTTACTCACTAATTGGTATTTTAATTAGTACTAGTCTCTCTTTCAATTCTACTAGTTATTATGCATTAGTTACTAGTAGCTATTTCTAGTTACTATTCTAATTTTTACTTGTTACTAATAGTCATTAAATAGCAACCAGTAGTATTTTGATAACTTCTAGTTTTTATTCCAAATGAAGATATAATTTTTGTTAGTACTAGACATATTTTTTCAAACACTTGACAAATGGCAATGACTAGTCAAAAGATGTTGATCATACAATTGTAGGTTTTACTAGCCAAACTGAAAATGTTGATAGTATCAAATGGAATAAAAACTAGTCATTATTGAAAAACTAATCCCTGTCCCTGTTCGATTGCAGCTAGTAACAATGCAACATCGAGAAGAGTGTAATAGCAACTAATCTTTAATAGATACTTAACTGGTAACTAATGAATAATAACTAGTAGAATTGGATTAGAGATTAGTGCTAAAATAGTGACTAGTGTGTAATGAAAAAACTACTAGTAAAAAGAAAGGTAGATATCTTGATAATAAAGAGATATCTTAAGAAATGTAAGAGATCTTAAGTGGCAAAACTGCCTAGATATTGTTCAACTGTCTCCCTTTGAGCAGGAGGGGGAGCCAAAGTCTTGTAGTGGAAAACCTCCAGTGGCTTGATGGAACAATTCAAAATGCTCTCCTCTATTTATATAATTCATAACAGTTAGAATAAGTTACATGGCATTATGACTTTTTTATGATTGTAAAAACCTGAACATTGCTTGCCTCCTCAAATGTATGTATCAATACTCCCATTCTGTGAGCAGGTGTGTATCAGCGCTGTATTAGTACACCTTATATAAAACAGCCATAAACAGGAGGAATGTAAAATATTACTCTCTTAATAATACGACACCCATATTCCCTAAAACTAAACGACCATACCACTCAACCAAGTGAACGCAAAATCTTGCACTTAATGTATTTAAGCAGATAGTAAAGCAGAGAGACATACTGTTTTATCTTCCATTTATGAACCTTGTGGCTTGTGGGTCGCTTATCAACCCACATCTGTGCTTTACCATGGCAAGTGTGAATCATGACCTTCGCAGCCTCCAGTACGGCTGCCTCTTCCATCTTATACTCCATGTTGAGAAAGCATATGCTCAAATATCAAGCTCAATTTTCTAGCGTACATATTTCCTCATGCCTGCATCCATGGCTCATTATCATCATCATCTGGGAGAAAAGCAATATGACGGGAAACAAGGAGAGGAGATCGTATAGAAATGTGACCTTGTCAACCCAGTCACAGCACTTTATTCTATTCACACGTTGCATTTCATTAAAACAGAATATATAATTTAATATCAATATAAAACTCCATTTGTGTATATAAATTATGCATTCAATACAGCAGCTCTGATATATACTATTTAGCTTTGGTACAGTGATACGTGTATGTGAGTGGGTGTGTGTTGTGTGTGTGTGCACATGCTTGTATGTGTGTGAGTGTGGATAGCATATCCTGTGGGCAACATCAGAGGGAAGGAAGGGGTGGGGGTGAGTGTGAGGGAAGGTGCAGTGTGAAAAAAGGTGTGTGTGTGTGTGTGTGTGTGTGTTAGTACGTGCGCGTATGCATGTGTTCACGCAGGAACAAAAATTGCATCAATCCATCCGTCAGCACGAGCGTGTGCGTCAGTACTGCGCGCTCCAGGCCTGGGCACTGAGGTTGGTGCAGCTGGGAGGATGGCAGGCGCCGTGGTGGGGGGGGGGCGGCACCATGCAGCAGTAACCCGCCTCCCCACCCGCCCCGGTCATAACGTTACTCTGAGGATAGGAGACCGACACGCCGCCCTGCAGAGAGACAGAGACAGAGACAAAGAGAGAGAAAAACGGAGAGAAAAGGAAGTCAAGGGAGAAAGTTGGGGTTATGGTGTAACGTTTTTGCCATCTCAAGCACTTTCTGCATTTCTTCAGGGGCTAACTTGAGGCAGGACGACACCTCGGGGTGCTCTGTGTTTACCTGGACCACGCCACACTGATGAGAGGCCATGGGTGAGTAGGTCCCCAGCACCGCCTGGCCTTGGCTGTGGGAAGACTGCTGCACCCCCAGGGCAGGAGGGTAACCTGCCGCACGTACACATGCAACACATTATTAACAGCATATTTCATCACTTTATTTTGTTTAGCTAAAGGTTAACGAGCAGTAAGCCATGAGAATCTGTGCTGTACAGTGATTTTAGAACAGCTAAGAGGTGTTGTTAAGTACAACGGGTACGGCAGTAACGCACCAAGAAAAGAGAAGGCAAATGTTCAATAAATCTTTTATTTTTTAATCAATAATAAAATAATGACAGTAATTCCGTGTTATTCTTATGCCAAGCAATATAGTTCTAGTACCTGATTTAGTGTTGGTTTTAGTTGGGCACATTAATATTGAAGTTAATACAAGGCGTTTATTGGGTATTTTACAACGGTTCAAACGTCTCAGCCAATCAGAACTGAAGTTTTACAAATTCTAATATATGATTGTGTTTATATTGCATTGTATATCTTCTTTCTCTCTCTCTCTCTCTCTCTCTCTATGATGAATAGAAGCAGCAGGAAAGAGACCGGTTCACTGTGAGACCCTCAGACTACATCTCTGACAGTGTAACGGCCCCCTCCCCTACTACCACGATCTCTCTCTCACACACACACACACACACTCACACAACACACACACACACACACACACTGGCAGTACCTGTAGGCTGTGCTGCTTGGCTGTGGATGTGCTTGGTAGGTGAGACAGGCCTGCATGCCTGTTGAGCTGAGGTAGGGTACTGGCCATAGTAATACAGAGGCACCTATAGGAAAAACAATCCAATATGAAAACAACATTACCTTTATCCTTACTATTATTTTCCAGAACGTATGGCTGGATTCTAGTGTCAAAACCCATGTCAAAGTGCAAAATCCATTTGAAGAAATGACTGTGAAACCAGTATTTAAACCAATCAATGCAGCATTAATACATAATACACAAAAGCAGGTAAAATGTAATACATAATACATGATTATGAGGCAATGATTTTATGGTCTCCGTCAGGCAAGAGGTGGAAAAACAGTAAAATGTGTGTGTGTGTGTGTGTGTGTTATCCCTACCTGAGGTGAGGGTTGGCAGTAACCGGGGGGGTTGGCGGGGGGAGGAGGAGGGGGCGGAGCTGCATAGATATAGCTGTGACTGGGAGGGTAGAGGGGCGGGGCTTCCCCTGCTGACTGACAGTTCACTGTTACATGAGCAAACTGCGAGGAGAGCTCTTCAACCTGTCGATCAGAGAAAGGAGGTCAACACACAGACACACACACACACACACGCACACACACTGCACTAGCAGTTGTCAGAATATACAGTGATACATACTGTGGAGTATGGCTGTGAAGGAGTGACTGTCAACATCTGTGGAGCTGCATAAGAGACAGACGAGTACTGAACCACCTGATAGAGAGACAAATGGACAGAGAAAGAGACAGAGAGAGACAGACAGACAGAGAGAGACAGAGAGAGAGAGACAGAGAGAGAGAGAGAGAGAGACAGACAGAGAGAGAGAGAGACAGACAGAGAGAGAGAGACAGAGCGAGAGACAGAGAGAGAGACAGAGAAATGTAAATGCCAGTGTTGTGCAAATTTACACGCAACACATACAGTATGTCAGACATTTCCTATTGTGTGTGTGTGGTACCTGTTGCTGTTGCTGCTGAGAGGGAGGGGCTGGCAGCTGAGGCTGGCTCCTGATTGGCTGCTGGCTGTCAGGGGGGTTGTACACAGCAGGGGTTCCATCAGGGTTCAGGAAAGGCTGGCCTAAGACGTCAAAGGTCATTTTAAGGAGGGCTAAGATGTCAGGGTACACAAGTGTGTGTGTGTGTGGTGTATTCTAAAAGTTTGTCGGTGTGTGTGTTATGTACCAGTATGTGGGTTCACTAGTATGCTTCCTGGTGGGATCCCGTTCTCCATGATATAGGAGTTAGCTGCCGGGGCCGACTCTTCTGGGATGGGAGGAGAGGAAGGGTGGGGGCAAGTGGAAGACACTCTGAAAAGAGAGATGGAGCCTGCGAGAGAGAGAGAGAGAGTGAGAGAGAGAGAGAGAGGGGAGAAGGACGAGGGAAAGAGGGAGTAGAGATGAGAAAACAAGAGAGAGAGAGCAAGGGGCAAGAGTAGAGGAGGTCGAGAGAAGAGAGGAGGTAGAAGAGGTTGAGTACAAGGCCTTTATTATCACTACACAGAACAAATTCAATCCAGGATCTCCCACTCTACATTTTCTCAGCCCAATACACAATACATACTCCGCCCCCAGCTGTCCTAAAAAGTACATATTGTGCACAGACCCATAGCGCATTTGTGGTAATGACACATAGTTCTTTCTGAATACCTGAAGAAGAATGTAGGAGTTGTGTGAAAATTTACAGCTATGGTGTGAATTTTCACATAATAGAACTTTTTCTGCCTTTTATTAATTAAATACTGCTCAAGAAACAACAGACATGACGTGTAAACAATGATTTTTTTTTTTTGGATGAAGATTGAGAGCACACAGGTACAGAGGAGCGAAGTGTCTCACCCTGACTGACCGACGTTAATTTGCGTTTTGCTGCCGTGACGGAAGCGCTGTGTTAAGAAGCGGCTAATCATGATCACACAGGGGTTTAAAAAGACGCACCTGAACCCCGTGCGTCCCAGCTGTGGTTGGCAGCTTGGCGGGGTTTGGGGGCGGGACTTGTCCATTGGTAGGAGGAGTCAGAGTCGGTGCTGCTCCAAGGTCGGGAGTCGTTGCTATAGCGACAGTCTGTCTCTGTGCTGCTCTGCCTGCTGCTGCCCGTCCAGCTGGAGCCTGAGTTGTCACGGCTCCCCCTGTGGGGCACATGCAGAATTATCCCGCAACCTTATTACAGCACTGTGATTGGACAAGAAGCATGTCATTTATGTGCATAGGGTACAAAAGGGGCGTGTGCACCTGCCGCTACCTCTTGCCGCACATGAGGCCTCCTTGAATTTTTTATTTTAACATTATATTTTATATATATGTTCATTATATTTTTCTGTAAAGACTTTACCATTATCTTCATATCAACTCAACAGGGCAAGATTGCCATGAAAAAATACTTTACCGATAAGAGGGCATTCTGCCCCCTGCTAACAAAACAAAAATGGGTCTTCTTTCTGCTTGAGGCCCAGACTCCCAAAAGCTCTGTGGCAGCCAGGCTGACCAGATTAAGATGATAAATGACTACGTATCTGTGCAGACAGAGGCCTACCTGAAGAGCTGCCTTTTCCTCTGGGTCTCAGCATATGGGTTGTACTCCTCCACAGCCCTGCACAAAGCAGATACACACACACATTAAAGTTCTAATCTAAATGCAGTAATAAGCTGAAAAGGCACATGAAGAATACACTGCAGGCAAGGTTACCTGATTTCTGCGCGGGCGTTCTCCTGGGTGCACAGCGGCTGTAACAGCACGGTAGAGAAATTAGTGATTCTCTCTGTCTCTGTCTGTCTCTCTCTCTCTCTCTCTCTCTCTCTCTTTCTGCTCTCACTCAATACTCACCTCCTGGTTGAAGATTCTGTCTCGTGCTTTTTGGTACTCCTCCTCTCTCTCCTCCATTGACTTGCTCTGCCTCTCCCGTAAGGGATGGAGTCTGGGCTGAAGGAGGAGGGATCAGAACAGGTCAAAAACAACACAGACAGGATACGATCAATGTCAATCATAGAGAAATTCCTAAATTGACAGCTATACAGATAGAACAGCAAGTAGAGAGTCAGAACGACATACGAATGTGAGGGACAGACAGACCTGGTCATCTGAGCTGTTGTCTCTCTTCAGAATAGCTTTCCACTGCTGGATCTCCTCTGTCTTCTCCTCATGCACCTCACCGAGAAAACGCTGCTCCGGTCTGTGGACAAACAAATACCTGTTTTTACACTGCAGTAAACATTAACAGGCATAGATTTACATGCACATGCACACAGATGTGCTTACATGCGTGTGCTGCAGGTCCTGTTGATGATGACAGCCTTGCCTGTCTGGTCTACATTGTGCTCCATGCCAAAGTAGGCCGCCACCCGATGGACCAGCATACGATGGTAGGACGACATGTGGGGGAACTTCTTAAAGGGACTGAGAGACAGGAGAGATGGAGAGAGAGAGAATGAAAGGGAGGAAGTGAGAGAAAGAGGGAAAGACAGGGGGAGGAGAGGGGCAGAGAATGCAAATGAGAGCGTTGGTGAGGGAGAGTGAGAGAGAGAGAACGAAAGAATGACGTGAGAGAGAGAGTGAAACAGGGAGAGAGGGAGGGAGGATAAATAAAGGGAGAAGAGACAGAGGGAAGATAGGGACAGAGAGAGGGAGGGAGAGAGAGAGACATAAGTAGAGATTGATGGTACTTTTTGACTCCAACTCCAATTACGTACCCTGTGGCCCAAACACACCCACATAAACTTAACTGGCTCGATTTATCAAGCAGCACACTAAATGCGTTGTATGGACAGAATTGTAATATTATGCAGTGAAAACATATTTCAGATGCACATAAGGCAGTTTTAATAGCATTTAGTATGCATACAGGTCCACCTACAGATGCACAGTTAAATAAGATCCCAAGATCATGTACTCTTTCTTTTTTTTTCTTTTTCTCTCTCTCTCTCTGTCTCACACACACACACAGACCTATTGCTGGTGATGAAGTCGATCATGTCCTGCTCCAGTTTAAGCAGCATCATGCGGTCTCTGGGGTTGCTGTTGAGGGTGTCAATGATAAACTGGTGCAGGTCTATGCCAGTGGAGTCTGTGTACTCCACACTGGGCTCTGACAGCGAGAGAGAGGCAAGCAGGACGCATTAGAGGACAATAAAGACCACACTGCCACATTAAACACCAAGGTAGAACTACATCTAAACAGTGGCTCTGAATCCCATTTTATTACACAATACTTTGCGCTCTTTCTCTCTTTTTTGAGAGATCAATCAATCACACAGACACTCACACACACACACACACACCTTTGGATAGTGAATGTTTCTTTGGGTCTTTGCTTTTCTCCAACTCTTCCTCTTTACAGGAAGTCCTCTCATCGTCATGGCAGCTGGACAAGATGTGTTCTTCTACAGAAGCCTGAGAGGGAATAAAAGAGAGAAGAAAAGTAAGGACTGGTATTTGAGTATTATGATGATGATGATGATGATGATGATGATGATGATGATGAGGTGTGTGTGTGTGTGTATTACCTGACTGTCTTGGGCGCAGTCTCCAGGTGGGAAGGATTCCTCACATATAGCCATACTGCGCACCAACCTCCCTTTGGGCTGAAACACACACACACACAACAAAACACATTCATAATGTATACACACTTGATATTTCAATAAGAATGAATAATGTGAGGAGGAGTTTGTTTTAGCTTACCTTAACTTTCCTCTTTGGTTGCACCTGGTTACACTGTTTCTGTGAGTCAAGACATAATTTATTATCAAGTGTGTGTGTGTGTGTGTGTGTGTGTGTGTGTGTGTGTGTATGTATAGGGGGATGCAGAATTGTGATATGGTACATTGCAGTTATAATGGCCTGTTGCGGGCAGAGTCACTCACCTGCTGCTCCAGCTTTCTATTGTCATGGTGACCCTCCTCCTCCCCTTGATTGGTGCAGGGGGTCTGACAGGGCGGAGGGGAGGGGTAGCTGATGACATCACATAATGTCGGAGCACAGGGTTCTGGGAGGACGTCCATACTTCCTACAGCCACCTCAGTCATCCTTCAAAACAAGCACACAACATGGACGATGAGGATGAATGTGTGTGTTTGTGTACTTTTGAGTGTATTTGTAAAAATTCTGTGTATATGTGTGTGTGTATCTAACTGGTAACTTTGTCTCTGTGTGCGTGTGTGTGTGTGTGTGTGTGTGTGTGTGCACGCGCACACACACTGTACCTTTCTGGAAGTTGTTTACTGTTCAAGAGCCTCACAGGTGAATGATGAGGTCATATATCCCATGTTCCCACAGGGCAGCTAGAAACGCAATTATCCTCTCCAGCCGTCCTCTCCTCTATCGTTCCTCTTTCTGCAAGCCCTTTAGTGGTCGATGGAAAAACAGCCTAAAGAGATCGAAAAACAGGGGGAAAGAGCTCTAGTGGCTATTGTCCAACAAAAACACCACCACACTGTGACACACACACACACACACACACATGCACACTCACATATCAAATAGGGTAACAGTTGTCAGTGCGTAAAAGCATAGCTGCTGGAAATTACATCAAGTAGCTACACTTGTGTGTGTGAGTGTGTATGTGTGTGTGTTTTGCGTGTGAGTGTGTGTGTGTTTTGTGAGTATATGCCACTGGACCTTTGTCTGGGCATGCTGAAAGCATCCCATGGCCTGACAGTTAATTGCTGCTTGACACATATTACTGTAAGTGCGCCTGTGCATCTGTGATCGTAACATATAGGCCTTTGCTTAGATGTGGTATTTGCATGTGTGCTTATATGTGTGTAGCTCATGTGAGTGTAAGTGTGGTGTGTGTGACTGTGTGTTTGTGCTTGTCCTCGAGCTTTTCTTAGAAACAGCAGCTGTGGAGTGTATCATCCGATCCGCCAGCACTGATATTCCCAGAATGCCAAGCTGAGCCTCTGATCCCAGTGGTGAGAATATTGCGCAGACCAAACATACACACACGCGCACACACACACACAGAAGAGGAAGTGGCATTCCGCGCTATTCTACAAAGGAACAACTGTTTTCAGTGGGGACACATTCCACTGTAACACAGAGCTCAAGGGGACACTTACTCCTGTAACACAGGGGACAGAGGAACCAGCAACTGTTACAGTAGCACGCCTCAGAGGATGAAAATTCCCACAACACTGTTACTCAATACCAGACTGGAGATAATAGCTGCAACCAAAGCAATGCTCACTTCCCATACCAGCTACATAAGACACAATACTTTGCAGCAGTGTCCCCCCCCGCAAAAAGAAAAAAATTCTCAGCAGGGGGGAAAAGCTTCTGGAAATGCATTTAGACCATGTAGACTTTCCAGTAAAATTGGTCTTGTTGACAATTCATCGTACCATTTGGGGTACACTGCTTTCTAATATGTATTGAATAGTCTCCATGTAGCAGATGCGATTCTGTTTATTACAACCAAAGAGCCGGACATTGCCTGACTCTGCAGCTCATCTATATCTCTATTTTGGCTCGGGGGTCTACTGTAGCCTATAGGAGAGCAAATGGTCAAGAGATAGATGATCACTGTACAGGACATTAGGGCGGCGGAGTGATTAGGGAGGCTGTGCTTCAACCCACAGGCTCAGGCTCAGGTTTAAGCCCCTGTGTCGGCAAGTCTCCGCCCTGCTGAAGTGTCCTTGAGCAAGACACTCAATCCCTACCAGCTACAGCAAAAAAACAGACACATTTCCTTTGGGGAATCAATAGAATCCAATAAATCTATGTATAAAATAAGAGAAAGCATACTAGTATTGCACAATAGTATACTAGTGCACCTCCAGCAATAGCAAAAAACAGAGGACCGACAGAGGAAGACAGAGAGAGGAAAGGATGGCATGGAGCAGAGGCACTATAGAGAAAACAAGAAGAATGGGAGGCAAGGAAAGGAAGGGATGAAGAGGGATGAAGAAAAAGTCTGCGGGGACTTTAAAGGTGAAGCGGGGTGAGGCAAGGCGAGAGAGAAAGAGAAGTGAAGAATCAGTGATAGAGAGGCTTGCGGGCACGCTCAGTCTCCGGGCTTTTCAGCAGACGGCCATGAAGAGGGGATTTGAGTGGAGCTACCAGTTTTGAGCTGAGCGCTGCAGAAGCGGCCGGCCGCCCGGGGAGAAGGTGTGACACGATCATTAGCGCGTGACGGATGGCGGCGGGAGGCAGGGAGCGCCAGTACCCGCTACATCATCATCCATCTGCTGCTCTCCCCGAAGCCTCCAGCCTCAGAGCCACTTACTCACCAGGACACCTTTCTTCTCCAGCCAAAAGCTGCCTGGCTCATCTACACTGACACACAGGCAGACCAGTGGGAAAATATCCAAAACCTGCTTTAGATGGACTTTGTCAGCTAAACTTAGTTATATAAAGTCCCCGCGCCTAATACAGTCCTCCTGTTTGCATGTAATTAGTCCACTGATGAATCCGCCTTTGAATACCATGGCTATAATAATGAATGGGTCTGGTGTAATGGAGCACTGAGCTCTATTAGTGTCTGATATATTGTACCTAATATGCTTAGGTTGACTGCGTTTCCCTCTCCACTTGTACTAATTCACTGGTACATTTTCCATCTGTAAGGGCATTCTGGTCTGCTTCCTTTTCATTTGTACTCTTATATCTCTAGAAAACCTGGTGGACATCACTGCCTGTGGTCACAGGAGCTGCTTTTTGTGATTTGTCTGTGAGATCAGATCTGAATTTAAAGAGCCGAGCTGAAACTAAAACCGAAACAGCAGGGATCTTGAGGCAGACACAATAAAAAGCTGCTGATGCTTTATTTAACCAAAATCTATTTAGGCTTCGCCCCTGAGCCTCTTGGTCTGTTATTGGACTGCATTCCGTACCCGTATAGTATACAGTATAGTGTATTTCAATTTTTTTTACTTACTAATGTGATTTTGATTGTATTTTTGCTTACATACATTGCTGCGTGTTGTTGGCCTGCATCTCTTATGCTTGAATTCTGCTTTCTCTCAAGAGCAGTTTTTTATATATCCCAATGGGACTAGCTGGCTAAATAAATGTTGAATAAAATAAAATGAAATTATTTTTTCCCCTTCAATATAGGCCTAAGCTTAACGAAAAATAAGTACAGATGTGAAATGTGGGTTAACTCGTCCTTTGAGGTCATCATCACCTGGGCGCAGAGATGTTATCAGAGCGACTTGTGGGTTTGACAGGTGTCTTGTTTTGCAGCTGAATTCAGACGAAATGGGTAAAAAAAAACAAAAAAAACAACTGATCGAAACCAGTAATGGTAAGTGATGATGTAAAGGGGCTAGTTCGCGCAAAACTAAGCTTTATGACTCTACTAATCTCTTCGTTGAGTGCAACGTAGTGGTATGTTGGTTTTAACGCAGCTCGCGTTTGAATGGAGGATGCGGTAAGTGGGCTACAACAAACAGTTGTCATCTTCGTGCACAACTTTGTGGCATCCGGCTGACCCACATAACGGGACGGGTCTTAGATAACGGTGTTCTGGATACCGGTGGTCCGTCTTGTGCGCGCTAGTTTGTGGATGGGCTGCCGTGCCAGGCTGGCTGCAGAGCCGCGTTGTCGGTGAGAGCTGAGGGAGTGTGTCGCATTACCGTGACTGGGCCAAGCTGACACACCGGGCTATTTTTACACCGGCCGAGAGGACCTCCTGCTCCGGGACTTCACCCTACTGTCAGCTGCATGTGGAGGTGGAGGACAGCGGACAGCAGAACACACAGCAGGACTATAAACTTAATCTGAACTGAATATACCGAGAGAGAGAGAGAGAGAGAGAGAGAGAGAGAGAGAGAGAGAGAGAGAGAGAGAGAGAGAGACTCTTCGTGTTCTTTGATGGAATATCTCACAAAACAAAATCAGAGGAAAGGTAGCAAAAATCGCCGAAACTCGCCTGTTCCTCCACTCTCTCTCTCTCTCTCTCACACACACACACACACACACACACACACACACACACACACACACACACACACAAGCAACGACTAAGAAAGAAAGACAGTGTACTAGCATATGAAAGACATAGAGACAGAGAGGGGCAGAGGCAGAAAGAGATAACTAATTGCTCCAAATACCTCAAATAAAGACATGGCGCTCTCTTTTCGTGTCCAACTAAACATGGTAAGCAACATTTATCCCTCCTAGATGACGGCTATCATGCAGCAGTATCTCTGCATCTGACACCCAGAGGATCGGAAAGCTAGTTATGCTCCGGGGCGCAGGTACGCTAATTTACCCATTCCGAGTAAAGTTTAAGCTAAATAAATGTTTCCTGTGTTTTTTTCACCACCTCCAATTCACGATCCGGAGTGTCCGTTACCGTTAAAAGTCCCGATAGTAGCCTATGAGAAACTGTGTTGACAGCATCTGAACAACATCAACAAATACAGCAAGCAGCGTCGATGTCAACAAGCGAAGTAAAAGACTCGAGGAAACATAAATTGTCATCACGGTAGGAAGGGACTCGTCGTGGGAAGTCGTGTCCGTTAGCTTACCGTGAGGTGATGTCTTCCTCCGCGGGCTGCCGGTACCGACGGGCTTCTTTACAGTGTGTGTGAGGTCCGTTCCTCCTCCTCCGCCTTTTGCCCGTCTGTCAGAGAGGAGGGCCAACGGCTCTGGAACCCTGAGCCACGCGCCCACACACCGGAATGCACGAGACCCAGCCCCCTGCCCACCCACTCCTCTCTCTCTCTCTCTCTCTCTCTCTCTCTCTCTCTCTCTCTCTCTCTCTCTCTCTCTCTCTCTCTCTCTCTCTCTCTCTGTCAGTGTCTGTTTCTCTGTCCCTCTGTCTGTCTCTCAATTCAATTCAATTCAATTCAACTCGTGAAAGTTAAGAAACAATATTGCCAAATCGATAGATATAATACAGTTACATAATTCAAAACAGTATTGAAATCATAAATAATGGGTAAGATGCAACATATACCTTACAATAGGTCACTTATATATTGTGACAATAGTAATGGCCTATTGGCCTACTATATGGATATATATACTAATATATGGACTATATATGATGATAATGCTGTCTCTGTCTCTCTCTCAAATCAGTTACTTTACTGGCAGTGAAAAGTAGCCTATACAGAATGCAAAATTTCAAGGACCACCAAGTAGACAGTCAAACTCTATCGAGAGGGTTGATTATTTGGCTTGAAAACACATACTTTACAATAGAACACCAATATCTCAATAGCCTACATTACAACAGTGTTTAACAACTCCAAAAAAAGATATGTTGTTATGCAAAGCATCTAAAAGCCAGTAAGGTCATATCAGACATTGGTGCGTATCTCTACTCTCTCTCTCTGTCCCTCATACACACACACGCACACACGCACACACACACACACACACACACACACACACACACACACACACACACACCTGCTGGCTGGTGGTTTTGGCAGAATGGTTGGCATGTGTGCGCGCGCGATGGAGACTCAGTGGCGCTTATTTCCCCGATGCGCGTGCACAGAAATAGCGCTTGTGCTGTGCCCTCTTATATAAACCCGTCTACGTAGAAAGTGCACAGCTGAGTGTGTGTGTGTGTGTGTGTGTGTGTGTGTGTGTGTGTGTGTGTGTCATACTATTACATCAGTTCCAGCGCCTCACTGGGATGCAGTGATGTATGTTTAAAGACTTTACTGGAACTGGGATTAGACTGTCTTTATAGTGTCAGGGATGTAGTAAAGGGTAAAGTCACTTTACCCTATTAGGCTGACATAAATCCTTCTGATATGAAATTCAGATTAACATCATAGTAAGTATCAAACTCATGTTAACTAACCCCTAACGAAAAGAAACACTTTAATATCACTGTAATATCCCTATAAGGACTTATAGTGTGTCTGTGGTACTCATAGTGATTTTATAGTGACTTTGTCGTGCTTTTTATAAAAAAAATAACCTTATTGCACTTCATGGTATTCCTTATTTCCTATGGTATCACTATTATAGGTTTGCTGTGAAATTTGTATAGTAGCCTATCTTCTGAAAAATATTATAGGATAGAGTTCTTTTTATCAAGGGATGTGAGGGTAATTTAAGGAAAATGGTTTTCTTTAAATGTAATTGATTTTTGTTGATATTAGTGGTTGGCTGCCTCATTTGTATTTACCATTACATCATTACATTACATTGCTCCAGACTAATTTACACCATTGCTTATGTATCTGCTCATGTAGTCATAGCTATCTCCTCTGATCATCAGTGTGTGTAAATGTTTGTGTGCGCGTGCGTGCGCGTGCGCGTGTGTGCAAGTGATCGAGTGACACCTCAACAAGTGAAGCTCATAAATATTAACCAGGGCCTTATGAATATTCATGCAGTGGGCTATGAATATTTAAACTATGATGGAGCATGTGGCCGGGTGACTAGACAGGCCCAGACAAGCAACAGACAGATAGTCCTCCTCCCTTACTTCTTAACCTTAGGCTTCAGTAGAGCAGTGCAGACTTTCTTCTATTAATTCAGTTCTTTTAAAGGACCTATATTATTCCGTTTTCACAGTTAGGATAAGAATAATGTTCTTCATGATCTTCTCTATACCAGCTGCTCTAACTCAAATGAGGTAAACCTGCTGCATGGAGGCTTTCCAGTTCAAATGCTGCAAACTGGCCTGATTGGGAGGATCTTAGTCATTTTTTAGAGATGTGAGCAATCAGGACCGAGTCCAGTTGTGATGTGTTGACTAAAGTTAGCTCTACACTGCCTGTAAAAAAGGATGGGATTTGGAAAATGTAATAACTTTAAATGTTAACAATGTCTACATTAAACATCTTTGATCATACATTATATGTAGTAAAATTTGAATTACTATCGATAGTATTCTGTTACATCACCAAACGGCCATCTTAGTAGGAAAATAACAGGTGATTGTAATAAAGTAACAGGTGATTACAATCAAATGACAGCCACAGCCAATGAGCTGTGTATATGGTAAAGCACCATATTGCTAGGAAATACATGTGACATCATGGGAATAGGGCGCCTTTAAAGCTCATGTCAGTGAACTTATCACTGTATTTAGATTCCAACCTTTATGGAAAAGAACTATAGTAATTCTATGATGAATTTTAGAAGGATACTGTATAAATATCAGAGCAAAACTATAACTCGCTATAGGAAAATTATGACACCATAGGTGATAAAAAAAAAAAATATAGGCCTAAATAAGGTCCATATAAACTCACTATTAAGTAACACACACAGACACAGACACACACTTTAAGTCCCTGTAGGAATATTATAGTGATTTTATATCGTGTGAAGCTACAATGAAAGCTCTTCTCAAAATGCATCAGACTGCAGTTCACCTGAGCTGCACAGGCAGCGGTGTTGTCGTTTTAATTGGTAGGAAGCAGATGTCACTCCGGTTTTGCCCCATAAACCAATAATTTGCTTGCAAAGTGCGTCTGAAGATGTTCAAATTGTTAATGAAGTCACCACAGGGGGACTGAAGGAGAACCAGAGGGGGAGTTAATGTAAAGGAGTACAGCTCCCAATGTAGGGTTCAGGGACCATAGGGGTCCTTGAGAGGGTTCCAGGGGGTCCCCTAAAAATAACATTTCACCTAATTTCACAGTTATTTCATTTAATGTAAGTTAGCACACTGTGAGGATGGATAAGAAGGACTATTCTGATCAGAGGTTTCACTCTTTCACTGTTATCTCCCCACCCACAGTAGAGACAGACAACAGAAACCGTCTCAGATGGGGTTCCTCTGTGGTCTAAAGTGTGAATCTGGGGGTGCTTGACTCATAAAAAAGTATGTGAAACCCTGCTCTAACCTACCAGGGAAAGAGGAGAATTTAGATGCAGTGTGTCAGCTATCAATTCTGAGACTGTACGCACAGTGAGGAAAAATAATGGGTTCAAACGTGGGCTGGGCTGTGTGTGCGTAACACATCAGTGTGCCAACACAGAGCTGGAAGAGCCTGACATCAGGAGCTGAGGCGTGGGGTGGAGGAAGCATCAGTATGAAGAATACACTGAACTGGATTTATTTTCTGATCAATGAGAATGACTCACGCTGGATCACCTTTCGCTGCACGAAGTACTGAAAACATCTGAGATGGGTTTGCGCTCTGCGGACGAGGCTCAAACTCGGGGTGTGTAGATGCAGCCTCCCACACGTGTACTGCATCAGAGTGTATGGGAAGATGTGTGTGTGTGTGTGTGCGTGTGAAGACTGCACCTGTTAAGTCATAGACCTCAGCAACACGGCGGCTGTGTGGGTTTGTGGTCTATAACGGATGTTTGACAGGATGATGAGCTGTGGTGCTCACACACTGCTTCCTCCAGACACTCTCCCCTCCTCTCCCCGTCTTCTCATCTCTTCAGGCGATGGGCGTAAACTCCCTTCTCTTCTTACTAAACAGTCTTTCCATCTCAACTCCTTTCCCTCCTGCTCTCCTCTCCCTCTCTGCATGTTGTTTTCACCGAGTGCGAGCTTGACAAGTCTTCAGAGAGAGAAGTGCCGAGGGAGAGGAATCAAACAATCTCCTCAATTAGACAGCCCACACACACACACACATGCGTCTGAACTCTCTACCATCTTCATCAGTTGTCGCAGTTTTCATCTTTCAGTCGCAGACACCTTTGTTCCCCTGTTGAAAAGACACTGTTCACTACAAAGGCAGAGAAAACCATTTAGCTTTGAAGAACAGAAAGCCTCCACAAGCTTTAAAGGTTTATTTGCATCGAGAGGAGGGAGTCTCTCTCCTTTTTCTGCCTTAATTGACCCATCAGTTTGCCTGAAAACTTGCAATGGCTACACAGTGGCCACTGATGTGAGGGAACTCACAATGCAAATGTATCTTTGACTTATCATTACATCATAAGATTTATTATAATCTCAAACTTAAAGGCTAAATGGCAGCAGTTTAAAGGCAATTAGAGAGGGAGGGAGAGAGCGAGAGAGTTGCTGTTATGGTCCACTGTCTTGCAATAATGACGCCTACTAGCTGAAAAGGAAAAGATCTCTTTAAAATTCTGAAGTAAGGGATAAGTTATAAGTTTGCAAGGCTGAATATACACACACACACACACACACACACACAGAGAGAGCGCACACAGAGTCTCTTGGGACTTATGTCACATCCAGACTTTTTCAGCTGTCACTGAGAAATGATGACTGACCGATTAACACACAATGTAAGGGTGCTGCCTGACTCACTCACTCTTTCTCTCTTTATCTGTCTCTCTCTCTCTCGCACACACACACACACACACACACACACACACACACACACACACACACAACTTGAAGAAAGGCAGTGGGGTAAAGAGGAAAAGAGAAAGAAAAAGCCAAAAAGCGGGGAGGAAATGGAATTGGGGAGTGTAGAGGGAGAAGGTAGAGAGAGAGAGAGGTAGAGAAAAAGAGAGAGAGGTGGAGAGAGAGAGTCCATACAGGTCTGTGGGGTGTCTCTCTGGCCAACAATGGGATGAGTCAATACTGTAGTAATACTGTGGTGCAGTGCAGCATACCTGGAGGGCTCAGACCTGTTGATGCAATCAGTAGTTGAGGTCTGGAGCTTTCTCTTTCCTCCCATCTGTCTTCCTCACCACTTGCCTGTCAACCTCTCTCTTTCTCTCTCTCTCTCTCTTTTTTTTTCAGCCCCCACTCCCACCTTTCCTCCTACTAATCTCGCTCTCTTCTCCTCTCTCCTTCTCCTTCATTACGCCGCTGTGAGAAGCAAACGCCGGATCTCCAAACAAGTCGGTTCTGTGGAGATCAAGAAAAACAGCCTTATTTTCACATCGCCAACCATGTGTTACTAAAAGCCTGCGCTGGGTATTGAATGGGCTCCGTGGGCCCTGGGGTCATGAAGCTCACTCGCCGCATAAACAACCATATAAGATTTCAGTTCAAGTAAAAAAAGAAAACGAAATTTGAGAGGTTTTCAGCAGACAGCAGTGATAAACTTTCTCTCCTTTTCCCCTCTCCCTCCAGTTTTTCTCGATCCATCTTCTCTTTCTTTCCCACACATACACCCCCCCTCCCTTTCTCCATCCTGGAGAACTCAATCTTCTCCCTCCCTCCAAATCTTCCTCTTCATTCCCCTGCTTCCTTCCTTCCTTCCTTCCTTCCTTCCTCTCTCCATCATTTCCTCCATCTATCTGTCCCTCCTTCTTCGCATCCTAGCTCAACTCTCAGCCTGTATCGTTGACCTGGAAGCCTCTGAGCCTGTTCTCTCTGCTGTGGGCATCATGACCATAAGCCGAGTCGCGAGGCTATTTATATTTGTTCCTAATGAGGTGAGATTGCTCTCCGCCATAGCAACGGTCTCTATGGATACCCTGCACTTGGATACCAGATCCCATCCTGTTTTAAATGTCTTATTATGGGCTGTGCCTTCCCCCGTGTATCGCAGCCTAATTAATTCTGAATTATCGCCCTTCACTCTGTGAACAGTGCAGAAATGCCCTGAATTTACTAGCAAGTCGTCAGCATCAGCACAACTTTATATGTAAAACACAGATTGGACTTCCAGTGGTCAATTTACACCATCAAATGGATCAATATTAAAGTAGTGAGGCAGGCATCCTGATGCACAGCTCAATTCTTCAAGTTCTGCAACAAGCAGAGCAGGGAGTACAGACCTCTACAGGTGCTCTCATTATCTGATCTGAAGCACACACACACACACACAGATAGGAAGGGTATCTGTCATGTGTGTGGTGCGAGAGGCTGATGGGTGTGCTATTGATCAGGTCTGAGCTGAGTGAAGAGCTGGTTGCAGCACTAGACCCAGGCAGCCGAGCTCAGATCATTAGAGAAGCTCTCTGTGGTCGGGGTCACGCAGGTGTCAAGATCCGCTGTCTCATTTCCCGCCACAAAGCGACACAACCAATCAATAAACGACACAGCGGCTATACCAAGCCACAACGGACGATAATGACGATAATGCGCGAGCACACACACACACAGACACACACAGAGAAACAGATGTTCTCGGTGTCTTTGTATTTACAGTAAGCTGGAAATGTTCCCGATCTCAACTATCCCCTCCTGATGACAGACTCTGTGAGACAGCTGCACGCACATGTACACACACAGGTACACACACACACACACACACACACTGACAGGTGCTGCATTGTTACGGCATGTCCAGCTCTGGCAGCTTTTTTTTTCCTCTGACCTCTCACCCTGTGTGTGTGATGACTCAGAGACGGTGAGATGAAAGCAGAGGGAGGGACAGAGGGAGGAGATGAGAGAGGGGGAACAGGAGACCCGGGGAACAGGGGGGCTGAAATAGCTTCAGCGTAGAAGGTTAAGTAAATCACATCATTAATGCTATGCTAAGAGATTGCTTTGACCTCTGCTTGGCTGTCTGCTTGTGTATGTGTGTCTGGCCTTTGTCCCACTAAAGCAGGTGGCAGCAATGACGTCCGTCTTCTTCCCAGCAGTACACACACACACTTTCTCTCTCCCTCTGTGTGTTCTCCAATGTCAGTCCCGCTAGATTCTATCGTGCTTGAAATTCACTTATCATATCTGCTGGCCTCACTGTCGCGCTTGCTGACACAAGTGCGTGCGACCGCGCATGCAAAAGACACCCACACACACACACACACACACAAACACGGCATGGAGGACTGACTTGATTATACAAGAGGAGCAGCTCAACCTGACAGAGCAACAAGCACCAAAAAGGAAACACTAAGAGAATATAAAAAGGTTTATTTGCCTCCGTTGTATAAGCATATTTCATCTTCCCACTCTCGCCTACTCTCTCCCACACAGGTTAGATCCAATAGCTGGCGCCAGGCCTTTCTATCTCGCAACACAAACATCTCCGTGTGAAGGAACATTGCAGTCAAGTTCTTTTTCATAATCTCTTCCCTTTACACCCCCACACACACACAGAGTGAGGGGGTGAGAGTGAGAGAGAGAGGGGGGGAGGGGGAGCTGGTAAAAGAAAATGAAAAGCGGAGAGGTGAGGGGGACGGAGAGAGAGAGAGAGAGAGAGAGAGAGAGGAGTGAGAGTCAGGAGGTAGTTGTTATAGTAACTGCGTCTCTATACCTGTCAACCAGAGCTATTTCAGGCATCCCTCCTCTATGGAACAGGGAAAACATACATACTGGGGCCAGAGTGATACATCGGCGTGGCAACGTTATCAGCCCATGTTTGCCCTAAAATCAGCGTGCTTATTTTTAAGATTTTCACATTTACTGTACGCTACACTTTATAGAATGTATCTAGACTGAAGCCCAGAATATATGCATCGGAGAGGAATTGTGTTATGTTTCAATGATACCGTGAAAATAAATGATTATAGGCAGATATGTTGGAGAATATTAATTATCATTAATTTATCTACTTAATTATCCGCATCAGACGCAAAGAAACAGTCGTCGGTCGGGCCCCATTGCAGACACAGTGAGGAACAGAGAGAAGGGAAGAGGGAAGAGCGGGGGAGTAAGAATAGTGTGAGCACCAATATGGCAGAGTGCTGAGTTTGTGAGCCATTAGGCGGAAGGTAATTAATACCTGTCACCACGGCGCTCTGTTCCCTGCCTTTATTCTGTTTCAGACCAATTAAAATATGACACTCCTCTGGTGGAGCACGCCTGGTTAAAATTAAGTGCCTGAGACGCACAGACACCTTTGATAAACACATTCAGAGGTACAATTGGTTTTGACAGCAACGGTATGCTATAGAAAGAGAAGGGGGAGAGAGAGAGAGAGGATGGAAGTGCATGTGTGTGTGTGTGTGTGTGTGTGTGTGTTCTGTCATTTCCAGGAGGAGATATGAGCGGTTAGATCTGATTAAAAAGTGTGTATCTTTCCCTCGGAGTTTTACTCTCCAGCAAACACACACATACGCACACGCACACACACTGGAGACTGACATGATGTTATGAGACATTTATGAGCCAAGAGACGTTGACCAGTGAAGACAACTCACTGCCAACGATTTGTGGCTTGGACAGCAGGGACAGACGGATGGTAAGCAAAAGACAGACGAGCCAAGAGAGAAGAAGAAGAAAAAAAAAAAAGAAAAGGTGGAGAGACCAGCTGAGGATAGAAAGACAGGTGGTAAACAGGAAGAGCTTAGCGGCAAGGGAAATATGATGAAGAGAGAGAGAGGGGGGAAAAAAACACAAAGGATGAGAGTACTAAGGGAAAATGAAATGAAGTGAAATATGGTTGAGGCTTCTTTTTTTTTTTATTTTTTTTTTTTAAAAGAGTTGAGCCGGTACGAAGTGGAGACAGAAGACAGATGAGACGGAGAGAAGAGAGGGGAAAATGGAGAGAGGTGGAGTGATGGATGCAGGCAGGGGACCAGCAGCTCTCTGCCAACATCTCCATGCATCCTTCCAGACATCACACTGCGCTGCCATCTGCCTCCCTGCCACACACACACACACACACACACAAACACACACACAGGGAGGAGATATGTGAAATCATTAGCGTCTCCTGACACTGAATAAATATCTGGGGATGAAATCTGTCTGTGGAGAAATCACCTGCGGGGAAATATGATTGGATGAGATCACGACCTCGCTGGAACATAATTTGCATGTCATCTAAATGGATCTGCCCCCAAATGCTCAGGAGGTCAAAAGGCGTCCGATTGGTGGGATGGAACAACTCCCTCCCTGATTGGCTGAATGGGACAACAGCGGCAGCCGCAGGTGAAAGACTCGGCCCGCTGCTCTGTCTGTGAGCTGCAGGACTGCCCCCTTCTGGCTGGTCCACGAATTAACACAGACGCATGCTCGATATGTACGGACACACACACACACTCGCTCAAACACACACACAGTTAAAGACAGACAGAATGATGCTGATATACAGAGATTTTTTTTCTTTAATCACATTAGAACTGAGAAAAAAATAACCACAAAGAGCATGAGAGTGCAGCACACAGAGTGTCATGGTTAACCAGAGTCTTATTTATATATATATATATATCATATAACCTTTTCTCCCACTTGTACAACCATGTACAGCCTCTGATTGTAACACAGAAATATACCAACATTCCCTGGTTGAGAAAGAGAGAGAAGAGAGAGAGAAAAGAGAGAGAAGAGAGAGGATCTCTCAACAGTCGTCATCTACATTAGAAAACCTACAGACCATTCGTTTTTATAGGTTTATACATCGGCGATGCATCAGTATTCATTACAAAAATAGGAATATAGTTGATAAAGAAGCACTAGGGGTTGCTTGGGTGGGGGAGTGAGGATGTAGCCATGCCCTCCCTTCGGTGACATCACTGATAATGACCACCCACCCACACACTCCCAAGTCATGAAACATGCCTGTAAGCCACACCCCCTCCAGGAACTGCTATCCCAGAGTCCCGTGCGGCTCCTCTAGTGTTGTACAGCGGTCCAGCCCAGACAAAGGAGTCAGTTATCAATGGAAACCAGTTAGGATTTAAATTAAAGAATCAACAAAATCATTAGAAAAGGAGTACATAAAAAAAACAGGCGAGAGGAGGGAGTTAGTGCATGGGCGAACGAGGGAGGATGGGAGGTGGAAGAGTGCCGTCAGAAAGCTGAAGTGCAAAATGTTAGCGAGGACGAGAGGGAAGGGAGAGTAGAGATGGAAGGAAGCCTCGGTGAAAGATAGAATAAGGGATGGCAAAGTAAAAAGGGGTGGCGGAGAGCGAGGGAGGGGAGGAGGGATTAGGAAGAAGTGTAAAGCAGCTTTGAGGTCGCCCTTCACTTGGGTTTATGTGGCTGCTGTTACTGAGTGAGACAGAGGTGGGGGGGGTGGGGGGGTGGAGTGACTGTTATTGCTGGGGCTAGTAAGTTTATTCCATTTGGTGTTAACAGGTGAGAAAAGGAATGGGAGGATGGGGAGAGAGAGAGAGGGAGTTATTGCTGGGGGTAGTAGGGCTGTTGCTGGGGGGGTTGCTGGGGGTAGCCGGGGTAAGGCTGTCCGGCTTGGGGGGCGCCAGGGTAGCCCCCCTGTCCTGGAGTTCCCTGGTAGGGCATGTAGGGCATGTTGTATTGGCCGTACGCATAGGGATTGTAGCCCATAGGCATCTGGTAGTACCTGCACACACACAACAGGAGAGAAATCACAAGTGAGAGTGAGCAAAACATTAATGTTCAACTAACTTCAAATATTTGTTTGTTAGAAGTCATTTCAGTCTAAAAAGTGTGTATCACCAGAACCAGTACACAGAAGTCGCCTTAATTGGACTTAACTGGTGTTGATCTGATAATAGACAAAATCTACAGGAGTAGCTGTGGTAACCAGCAAGTAATCCAAAAATTATCCCATTTACCCCATCCTGACCTCACTATCTAGAGTGATACGGGCCAAACTGTAAAACTGATGGGTGTGATGGGAAACTCACCCTGGGTAGCCCTGGTAGGTGGGGTAAGGTGGTCCCTGGGCCTGGGAGGGCGGGGCCACGGGTGGGGGGTTGCCGGTGGGAGGGGCGTTGGCTGGTGGGATGCTGGGTGTGGTGGGGGCTGCCTGGGGGGAGAAGCTGGGAGGAGGGGGCCTGGCTGGGGGCTGGGGCTTCGCTGGGGCCTGCTGGGGCTGCTGGAGGGAGGAGAGAGAACAGACAGGTCAGTATACGACCGTCGGCCTTACGGTAGATCTACTTGAATGGTAGTCGGCGCTTCCCTGCGGTAACTGGCTACTCACAAAGACGGTCCTGGGTGCGGGGGTTGGGCCGGCCGCGGTGGGGGCGGGGTTACTCTGATAGGCGGGAACGCTGAAGGACGGAGCGCTGGGCTCTCGTGCAATGCTCTGCTGCAGCTCCCTGGAAACCATAATCACATCATCCCGTCAACATCACAACCACTGTTTATAGTCCTGTTTATATTCATTTAGCTGAAGCAGCCCCCCACAGCTAAAAACAAAGAATATATATAATCTGCCCTTATTGTTCAGTTGGCCCACCAAAGCAATGACAACTTCCATCACACTGCAGTTGTCCATATATCACAATCTAAATATCAAAATAAGAGCCATTCTTAAACTGCAATACCTACTGAAACTGATGCTGGAATTGGCCCAGGAGCGAACTTGAGCCTCAGAAACAAACTTTCCCATATACTTACATCTATACAACATTCTCCAGCAAAAACTGCTTACAGCCTTAAAGTTATTCCTTACCTTCCAGGCTAGCTAATATGATCTGTCACATCAACCAATCAAAAACAAAAAAAAAACATTATTATAACTGTGCGAGTACATACTTAAGCAGTTCATCCCGCTCTGTCTTGCGGGCGAAAACGATGTCGCTGCACTTGTTCTGGAACTTCAGCAGGATTTCTGTCAAGTCGTTGTAGAACTGAAGAGGGGGAAACAAAGGGGACAAAAATAAATTACCTGGCTTGCAAACCACCTTGACGTACAAAAACAAATAAAAGTAAAGTTTCTGACAAGATATGCATTACTGCAGTACAGTGCTTCCTTGCTGAGGCTTGCGTGCCGGTGTTGTGCTGAGTGAGTACCTTGGTGCCTTCGCGCAGGTTGTTGCTGATCTCAACGTAGCTGTCGTGGGCCGAAGCCAGCTTCTTCAGAACCTCCTCCCTGTCGTTGGCCTCCGAGTTGGACTGCTTCAGACTGCTGAACTCCTGGTGGGACGTCTGGAGGAAGATCACAGGCAGAATGGGTAACCTCTTGCTGGATCATATGTGTAGATGTGTGTATGTGTGTGTGTATATATCTGTACAGGACTTTGCACTGATATTTTGTGAAGCATGGGGAAAAAGTTTGTCCAGACAGTAACAGTAGAGCCCGTTACATCCAGAGTGTAATGATGAGGAACAAATATATTTATACAAAAGCAAACGAATAAAAAACAAATACATGAACACATTATAAAAGGACACTTTGCCAGTCAGTTTGAACCCTCTTTGGACCTGATCTGCGCCTGTTTGTTTTAAATGCTTACATATGCTTTTCCTTTAATGATGATGTAATATAATACTTTATTGATCCCCTTATGGAAACTCACTTAAGCAGGGCAGAAGATTGCCGACACACGAGCTTCAACCTGGACTGCCGCACTCCGCCTCTCTATATATGAGCATCATCAGGGCTTTGTTTATGAATTAACATCAGTTTTCTCAGTGTGTGTGTACCTGCACTTGTCCCAGCAGCTCTTCCTGCCTGCGAAGGCTGGCCTGTACGCTCTGGTTGTACGCTCCGTACGATTGGTCCAGCTGGCCGAGCGACAGCTGCTCCTCGTTGATGGCCCCGTCCTGGGCGAGCGCCGTCAGGAAGCTGGTGGTCATGTCAAAGGCCACGGACTTGATCTCCACCTCCAGGCCCTCCCTCTCCTTCTTCACCTCGTCCAGCTGGGTCAGCTGGGAGCGCAGCACGTTCACTACCTGGTGGAGGAGGGAGACACACACACACACACTAAGAATAGACCACCACAAATGCTTGTTGACGTGCACACATACACTTTGACATTTACACAACGGTACTTCAATTGCTTTGAGCACATTTCACCGACTTGCATTCATTCCCTGACCCCTAACCATTACCCTCACTACTGCAATATATGCTTTAACACTGGCCCTTTCTGCTTTTCACTGGAAGTAGGTCTAGAGTGGATGCATAGCTTTCTTCCTTGCCCCTCTCCCAGTTCTGCTTGCTTGGTTATTTTAGTTCCCCAGTGGAACACAACGCAAAGTCAGCAAACAAAATGAAAAATGGAGCTACTGGAGGGAGGAGGGACAGGGCCACAAAGCACACAACGCCCACCAGGTGTTTCTTTACTACGGGACTGAGTGTTTATCTGGAACACAAAACACCTTGGGATGAGGTTGCACTTACTCTAACCACAACTGCAAAAAACTTACCCTAACAATAAAAACTTTAGGTTTACATTAACTGGACATGCACAAAAATATACAGAGAGACAGAACAGACAGATTCAAACACAGGCAGGCAGACAGACACAGACAGACACAGACAGACACAGACGGAGACAGACACAGACAGACACAGGCAGGCAGACGGACCTCGCTGCCCTGCAGTGTCTTGGCCGGGTTGGCAGAAGGGATGGCAGCGATGAGCTCGTTCTCTGGTTTACACAGCAGGGCGATCATGTCACCGTGCATGTTGTAGCGCTCCCTCACCACCTGGTCCGCCTGCACCGCCTTGTCCAGCACACTGCGGAAGTTGGCGCCCTCTGCAGGGAGAGAGGAGGAGGTGGCGAGAGGATGAGAGTGAAGGAGGGAGAAAAGGAGACAGGGAGAGGGGGAGAGGAGAGGTGCAGAAGGAATTAAAGGTTTAAATTCCAGTCTAGATATGTTCATAAGATATCTACATGATCATCTTCTTTATTGATCCTGTGTGCGGTGACAGTACACAGTCTGATGAAAACATACTTCATTAACTCATGGGTGTGGCAAAAAGCAAATATGTATGACATGTTTTCAGGGTGTGTGTGTGTGTACCTGCGCGGAGCGGCTTGTACAGGTCCCCAGAGGGGGTTCTGTTCCAGCGCTGGTTGAACTTGGCTCTCAGCTCGCTGTCCGTCGTCTCTTCATCGTCCAGCATCTTCAGGGACTGATGGACAGACAGACACACATTGAGTATATGTATGGGACACAGAAACATCCTAACAATGCACATCTTTAAGGAAAGTAGAGACACAAAGTTGGACTTTACCATTTTTAGAGATTCAGCAGCTCGGGGAGTGCTGTGTGTTTTTTGCTGTGTTTTGCTGTGTTTCTGGTTCTCTCTTAATATGCCACCTTGGAGTTCTCTACATAACTATTCTGCCATCCAAAGGCAAACAGCAATAACTACTTTTTGTGTTTTTCAAAAGGTCAAAAGTCATGAGCAGTGTTTAGATTTCATACCAACAAGAATTCTATCCAGAAATGCTATTAAATAATACACCGTCTTATTCTGTTCCAACAATCCTTTATTTTTCTCAGCTTCAGTAGTTATGCAATTACTATTCTTTGGCTTTGTAGGACATAACTGACTACCTTTTGGGGAAATTAGGACATTTTGTCTGAGGCTTTTTACCTCTGCCAACTAAGTTGGACGGAGATTATGTTTTCACTCGTCTGTCTGTTTGTTGGCAAGACATTTCAAAAAGTTTTTGCGCTCTACCAAGTGCCTTCTGGTTTTTCAGTGGGTTTAGGATTAGGATCTTTCTACCACCTACCTCGTCCAGGATCTCTCTGTTGCGGGTCAGTAGTTCAGGCAGGTCTCTGATCAGCTGCTCGATGCTCTGCAGTCCTCCCTGCTGCACGATGCCTCTGGCCTTCTCAGCAATGGATTGTGGGATAGAGTCTCCTGACAGGTCCTCCAGAGCTGCTGGCAGGTTCAGGGATGCCAAAACCCTGACGGACAGACAAACATTGTCTGTCAGTCACCATGTTTTGACCAAGCAGTATTCACAAAGTTCATTTTGAGTAATGACCTGAAAACTTTGGCTCTTGAACGTCGAAAATTTTGGCTATATATATATAGGAAATCGAAAAAAAGTTATCAAACTATTGCAATTCCAAAAGGTTCCAAGGGTTATTCTAATAAAACTACATCATTCCCTTCTGTTTTTGGGGTGGAATAATTTATTAAGCATTTATCACTATTGTCAAACAGCGTGGCACTACTGCTTGGCTGTTATTTAGGCACTACACTGATACTTAGTCCAAGTACTTAGGCCTGGTATCGAGCTGTTATTGGTATTTTGAACGCCATTATGCCATTAATATTTAATATACACCACATGTAGGGAGACACAACCACTCATGGACATGCTCACAGGAAGACAAGCAAACACACCTGTACACACACACACACACACACACACACACCCACATACACAGACATGCACAAAGAGCAGCCAACACAGGGACATATGGACACACACAACCATACAGACACACACACACATGCAGCCCATACCCGTTGCAGAGGTTGGTGGCCTCCCTCATAGTTCCCACCAGTCTGTTGACAGTCTCGGCCTTCCTCTGGCTGTAAACGCTCATGGACTGCTGCACCGCCATGGGAACCATCTTCTCAAACAAGTCTGCGGACGAAAGCACAGTAAGTGATGAGCACAACAAACTACTGGTAAAAAAAGAAGAAAAATCGAGTGCGTGGCAGACAAGATCATCAATGACATCTTCCAGCCTCAAAACCAGAATGTTAACGACTGTAAGTGCAGTTTTACATTTCAAATTTGTGTATTTAACCATTTACCACATAGATGTTCTGATAGATTTAAGGTCACAACAATGCTGAAAATTGAACACAAGTGTATTTTGAGGATTACTGTGTTAAAAGTAATGCTGTTTAGAGTTTCACAGCGTATGCCTCCATGTTGATGTGATGTCAGATCATTGCATTTCAGAAACCTCTGGGTTGAAAAATCTTGCTAGAGTTTCCTACTTGGAATTACGACCTGAAGAGCCGTTCAATTGCATTGCAATTGAACACAGCATCATTCATTGCTTCAGCTGTCACTGAGCTAACCAGACTGTGGTGAGGGCTGGGACCACACAAATAATCTCTATCCATTGTAATGCACCTTACAAGAACTATCACATAATGCACTTTACTGACATTATACAATGCTACTTAATCTATTAGTAAGTATAGTAAGTATGGTTATAGATAATTCTGGAGACATTGCTGAAATGAGAGTTGACCGTTGATTGTAACTGTGCTTTTTCATGCTGAACAACAAATAGCATCACAGACAATGTTAAAGTTTTCTAATCTAATCTGGATCAAAAACTGAAAAGGGCTATGGCACGCCGTCCTCACTTGCAATTTAAAACCCCAATCTTTGTGTCTCATACAGCTGTCACGTGTCAAATGCTTTTTGTTTTTTGAATCAGGAAGTGTGTGAGTGTCTGTGTATCCCACCTGTGAACTTCTGGCTGAGTGGGGGTGTGATGGCGGTGGCTTTGACCAGCGCTGCCTTGCCGATATGCTCCAGGTCCTTGACCTCGGGCACGCGGTCGTGGTAGATGAAGTCATTGTCTTTCTTGGCAGCGGTCAGGGCCCGGTTGATCTTATCGCTCAGGTCCTTAACGCTCACGTACTCGTCGTAACGAGACGCCACCGTCTTCACCAGCTCTGCTGCGTGCTACAGTGACAAAGCAACAGTGAGATAGATGGAGAGCAGGAAAAAAGGAGGAACACAAACGAGTTTTCAAGTGAAATGTCTGAATTGACCTAATAAGCTTCCAAGTGTTTTGAACATTACACAAGGCATTAAAGTTGTTACAGTTTATCTAAATGAAGATGAATGGGTGGCCCCATCACCTGGAGATGATAGATGAATTGCTGAGAGTGTTTGACAGTGTGGGACAATATGTGAAAGCTGTGTGAAAGCCGTGTACCTGCAGGCGAGCAATCTCCTCTCCGAAGCGTTTCTTCTGCTTGGCCATGACGCTCTGGTGCAGCTCGGCGTTCGCCTGCATGATGCAGTGCTTAGCCGCCAGCACCGGCAGCACTTCCTGAAAATAAAAATACTGACCAGGGAGAGGCAACCACAGAGCAACACACAGACACACACAAACAGATATATATGCACACACACGCACAACGGCAAGGCAAACCACGAAACGGCAGACACACACCAGCGAGGTCAAATCACAAATGACATCACGAAAGCCAATCACAAACAGGCACAAGCAATCAGAAGAGCGCAAACACACACACACGCACGCACACACACAACCACCGCCACAACCACCACCACCACGAGGGATGCAGAAAGAAAGGAAGACAACGAGAGAGAGAACAGAACAGGCCATGAGTGTTTAACCTTTCAGCAACATCCGCCAAACCATCAAACGTCCCATAGCCATCTGTGCGTGCAAGTGTGTGTGTGTGCGAGTGTGTGGTGGGTGCATGTATATCTGTTTGAGTTCAGGTATTCAGAGGGAACTCTAATGATGCTGATTCCTGTCCTTGTCCTTGTCTGCATTCGTCACCACTCAACATGTGTAGATGAGAAACTACAAACTAATGTGGGAAGAGTCAGTGACTGGCGAGAATGAGCGAAGAGAAGTACGTGAGAGATGTCACACGCAGCTTTATTATACAGAACATCTGATGAGAAAGCAGGAACGGAAGTGCAAGTGCTTGTGATATTGTAGCTACATTTGAAACTTTGTTATTTCTTATTTTACACTTTGCTTTGGTTTTATCAGTCTCAAAACTATTCCTTATGTAGCTTTACACTGGAGGTAAGGTGTGTGTGTGTGTGTGTGTGTGTGTGTGTGTGTGTGTGTGTGTTATCGGTCATGATGTAAGACAGGTGAGTAAGTTATTCAGAAGCCCATTGTTAGATATAAGAGATCAATCAGAACGGTGAGAAAGATCCAATCAAAAGGCAGTTTAACAGTAACAAACCAATCAAGATGAAAAGAGAATGGAAATGGACCAATGAGGACAGAGAGAAGTTGTGATTTGGACAATCCCACACCCTGAGGATCATTCTGCAAATGTATTCTTCACAAATACACACATTCAGTACACACAATATACACACATTCGGACACACATGGACACACAACCATACAAAATCCAAACTCTATATGCATCTTCACCACACTGTGAATGCAGGGCTGACTGTGAATGTGTTTGTATATAATGCAAAGTCAATCAGTTTCTCTCTTTCTAGGTGAGTGTGCATTTGTGTGTGTGTGTGTGTGTGTGTGTGTGTGTCCTACACATACCTTGGGAAGGTTCTCTTTGTACTGGCATTGCTTGAAGGCGTCACCATAGAAATCTGCTGCCTGATTGGCCAGCTTAGCGATGACGGCATCTTTCATTTTATCTGTTAGGTAAACAAGCCACTTTTAAAGCCTTGCAGCCAGCAAAGTCTGCATATCAAACTGTGGATCACCAGTCGTGTCAAAACATCACAAGTTCATCAGACCATCTTCGCTTTGCTAACTGATTACTGAGGCTTGGCCGCGCATTCACGCTGCGTAACAGTGGAACCTCACAGTGTTTGGCTGCTCTCCCTTGTGCACTGCAGTATTTTCCTTAAATTCATCTCACAGCAGTGCAACTACATCCACCTACTGAAATTGTCCTCGTGTCTAGTAAAATGAATGAAAATGTATTTTTTTTTTTAAATGATTTATTCTTACTGCCCACTTAGAAGACAAATATAAGTCTAATGTTGAAAATGGGAGCTTATATCATAATAAAAGCTTCACATGTGTCATGCTTAGGAACTGTGAGCAGCTCTGGAGACATAAATGGGGCAGCAGCTATGTAGAGACGTCGACCCTGGACCACAATTTCCCATCCCCATAGCAATAAATAAAGAAATAAATCTTGGGGGAAACACTGCATATGAATGCACATATTAAAGATGCTATAAATTCAAAGTACTCTGTGGCCTTGATGGGTAGATTTGTGACACCAGTCTCCATAGAGACTCAAACTGTATCAGACACATTTGTGAGGGGTTTTGGGGCTGTTTCTACATGACAAAAATAGTGGTACACTTCAATGATGAGTCCATCCAACATATACTGTAACAGTCCATATATCCTCCAAATTCTTGACTTCTTCTGTGAGAGTGTGCATGACTAGACAACAAAGAAACTATGGAGGGCAGTTGGTGCAGTTGCACGAGGTTGTCAGTGCGTCTCTCCTGTGCGTACCTGAGGTGGCCTTGAGGAAGAAGACCTCCTGGGCCTGGGCCAGCATGATGAGGCTGAGGGTGCCCACGGTCTCGGGGGAGATGTCCATGGTGGGCTCCCTGTTCAGCGCTGACAGCACCGTGTCCTTGATGTGGCCGAACGCTCCGCTGGCCAGCTATATAGAGAGATATAAAAAGAGAGAGACAGACAGAGAGACAGACAGATAGAAAGAGATAGAAACAGAGAGAAAGAGAGACAAAGAAAAGTAGAGAGAGACAAATATAGATATACAGAGATAGAGAAAGAGAGACAGAGAGGTGAGTGAGAGAGCGAATATGCACTATTGCCACTCACAAAATTCAGATAATAAGGTAGAGGTTATTGGATTGCAAAAAAATAGACCACCAGTCATTACTGCACACCTCTAAGAGCTGAGCATCAAGACATATTTCTATACACATTTCTGGAAACAAACACCACCACTTGGGGAGACTGGGTAAGTATAACACCGACTAACTACGTTGTTGTAGACCTGCTTGGTAGTATTTAACCATGCAGTAGTAGACCCACCTGGTAGTATCTGGCTGCAGCCTTCAGTCCCTCGTCGCTGTCCAGGTTCTGCTCTGAGGCGATCTGACTGGCCAGCGCCGCTGCGTTGAACAACACACACGTCTTCTCATAGCCCAGACTGGCCAAAGCTGCAACACATGAACACACACACACACAAACATCAGACTAAGAAACTAACTTTTCTCAGAGTGGTGTTTTTTGCTCCCTTGATGAAATTTTCGGGGCATTTTGGGGGAAAATTGACTGAACTACGAAATAATACATTTGCATTCCACATTGGCAAATAAACACTCAATATGTGCCTTTATAGATTTGCTTTAACTTCTTTCCCATTGCTGGAAACTCATGGCAGGCCTAACAGAACCCAGAGCCCAACCAGTCTCATGCTGTGTGCTCAGTTGTTTTCTGACCAAAACCTGCTCCATTCCAGAATGCACTAGAAAAAATCCCATGGTCATAGGCTCCCATGAATCACCTATGGTGGCCCATGAGGGACAGTAGTCAGATTCATGAATGAACTCAATGCACAAAAATTGAACGGGGTGAAATGCAAAAAAGGGCACTACAGTATTGAGGCTTTTTTTGCCCTCTTGTTTTTAATTTCATTGGTACTTTCTGATGTTTCAAGGGCATTTTTACTTTGAGTCCCTGATAATTTCTGATCCTGACACACATTTATGTTACAATACACACACACACACACAAACTAGTGTTCTTCAAACCCCAGTGAGACATACCCTGTCAGTCCTGTTAGCACGCACAACAACACTACTGCTATGTGTCTGATTGGGTGTGTGCGTGCGTGAGAGAGAGAGAGAGAGAGAAACAGCTATGTGCCCAGAGGGAGAGGCAGTGAATGCATCTCTTGCAACAGGTTTCCTCCTTCAGAAGCTAATTGCACCTGAAGCTGTGTGTGCACACGCTTATGTGCACACATGCTTTTGCACGGACACAAGCTTAAAGGTTGAGGCTGGTGCTTTTTAATGCATTGCTAACCATCAACAAATCCTATGAAAATAACAAAATCAGCAATGATTTTGTTTTGCCAGCAAATCTCGTCCATGTAGCCGGTGCCCAATGCAGCCATGTCCCAGCAGCCATAGAACTCCATTGTATTAAAAAAACTATTAAAAACACATCAAAGAGCAATGCCGCTGCTCTGGGCAACATATTTCATCATCGTGATGCACCGGGCCAGCCGACTTTTTCCTCAAACAACTTAATAAGCCGGCTGTAGACATGTTTGCGATCTCAGGAAAGTAGTTCCGTAGCACCGAAAATAGTCTGCGGCGTAATGAAGAATTTGTTCCCATTTGAATTTGATTTGGTAATAACTACAACAGCCTGACTTTTCGTGGTAACAGTTAGTGATTTTTAAAATGTAAACTATGTCTTTGTGAGCTGTATTTCAAGGTTTTTAGCTTACAATTGGAGCCAATGACTTCCGGGTTGAAGGCTAAAAACGGTACGTGGGAAGTCAGAAAGTAACGGGAGTAAAGCAAACGCATTGTTGATTTTGTTATTTTCATAGGATTTGTTGACGGTAAGCAATGCATTAAAAAACACCGGCCTTATCCTTTAATGAGAGGTTGCACTTACCAAGCTTGACTGAGCCACCAAACAGTGATCCTTTATCAAAGGCATCTTTCCATGTGAAGGTTAAGCAGAGCTGCAGAAACAGAGAGAGGGTTTGTGTTCAAGTTCTTCTGCTTGGCAAGTGTAACAAACAGACACACTGTACACCTGCGATCTAATCAATTACCTGGTTTTCAGAGAAGGGAAACTTGGGCTCTACAGCACACAGTTGGTCATAGTATCTGCAAAGAGAAAGAAAGAGCAAGATTAAGATTTAGACCCTGTTTTCATAAAACAATCAGTCAAGACCCAAAATGAGTTGCTCTGGTTGGTTTCCATGCGACATATAACATCTTTTTTCACTGGCAAAAGATTTTTTTTTTTACTGACGCCCAGAATGTCTACTTCATTATTAGCAATATTTCTTGTACACTCATTTAGCTGTGGCGCCCCCCCCCATCTAGAAAAATGTAAACACAATATTGCTTCCATCTGGTGGCAGGTACAGGTGTGTCACCGGAGACGGGCCTGCTTTAAAAAGAGCTTTGTCCCCTCTGCCACTGAAGCTCTGAATTCACTGCATTGAATGTCTTGTGCCAATGTATTGTCAATGTACTGTATTGTTGTCTTCCCGTTTTGTATGAATATTGTGTGGTGGGTATGTGTGCACATGTATGTGAGGCTTTGTACAACGGGTGGAGCCAAATCTCCTCTTGTAGGACAATAAAGTCTCTATCTATCTATCTTATTGCTTAGCCATCCACCAAAATATAACGACAACTGTAATTACAGCACAAATTCTATATATCATGAAATATCCAAGTAAGAGCAAATTTTTAAAATGTAAAACCCAGTGGAATTGATCGTGGAATTGGCCCGGGAGTGAACCTGGATATCAGAACCAAAATCACCACCACTTCTACAGGAAACACTATTATTAGTGGTATTAGGCCTATCATTATTATTAATATTAAAGGTATGCCATAGTGAAAAACATAGTCAGAATTGAAACTGGGTAGAGGGGCAGTGTGACAACTGCAGTACCGTGGTTTGAGGAAGTTCTGTCATTTCAGAGACACTTGACAGTGAGTCAGGAGAAAATAGCGGGACAAGCAAGTGCGCTGCAGTGCACAGGGGCACACAGTCAAGAAAACAGTGACTGCTGCTCAGCTCTGCCCCTTATCAGTATCTGTGCCAGTGATGTGGAACAGTCTATTATTAGGAATGACAACATGCAGAGGGTCGAGTCAGGGATTCCCCTATTTCCAGTTTATCAACCCTACTTCCTGCGCCCGGAGAGAATGGAGACTGGAGTACAAACATACACATAAACAAAGACCGGCTTTGTGTGGAGAACTGCCCGTTTACAGCAGCGCTCGTCATCCTTAGGTTTCCCATTCAGGTAAACATGGACGCAAAAACACGTGCACAGAGGAAAGCCGAGATGAGGTGTGTCTTCTGGCAAACTGAGGGGAAGAGCAAAACGTCCCAGACCAAACAATGGTAACCATGGTGACACAATAGCCGTCTGTCTGCTCGGCTGTGAAAGGGATAGGGCCCGTCGCCATGGCTACTTGGCACATGGCTAACAGAGAACATGAGGAGAGAGCCAAGGAGCTACAATGCTAACATTCAGCAACGGCAGCCCACTCTGCGCAGCACAGCTATGCTAGCTTCCACCTCTTCCCTCCACAGCCAAGACCAGGCCCAGAGTGCTAACGTGCTCGCATCCTCCAGCCCACAGGCCCACACCTTATGACAATACTGCTAAAGGCAAAGCTGACATTTTGCATTACCCCATTTCCACTGCACACTATCCTAACACTCAGCACCTTACGTCATATCACAGCAGCTGGTGTTATCTTTCAAGATCCAAGTCAAAGTCTAATCTTGGCACTGGCCAGACAATTCCACTTAGCACTGTGGCTAGAAAGTGGCTTACGGTGGAAAAAAATGCAGGCCTGTCCCTCTCCTGGTGCATAATTGGCTATTTATGTCATCTGGGCAGTCCCTACGCAAAGAATAACTCATGAGTCACAGAGACTGAAGAGAGAAAAAGAGCAAACTCTGTGACTTGCTCACATCATCTCTGAATACATGTCTGGTTAATAAGTCACACAACCATAGTCATGTTATGTAATATATATTATGAATAAAGACCAGGTCAACTGATAGTAAAGAGCACTGTAACCTTTACATTAGGGTTTTGTCATTCACTAGCTGTACAGTCCAAGTCTGTACAATGATATATTAGCAAGCATGGAACACAAAGAGGAACTTTGCTTAACAAATCCAAATCCCACTTCCGTCACAGTTCCTCTATGCAAATTGGTCAACACTGCACTCTTCTGCTCTTTTTATTTTATTATGTGTTTTATGAATATTATGTTATATGGCCAGGGCAGTCATCTAAAACCTAAAAAAAAAACAGCCATGTCATCCATATATGCCTAGACTGTAGCCCATGTCCCCATCCCTCTGCTTGCCTCTGACACACACACACATCCTTTATCATGGACATTTCTAGCTAGCCGACCGTGAATGCTGATATGAAAAACTCTCCGGTTCAGTTTGTTGATCATGTGGTTGTCAGTGGAGCGGAGGCCTCGGCTCCGGGCCTAACTGTTGATGATATCTGTCCCAAAGGAGAACAGTTTGTGGTGGATGATGTCACTGGTGGAGTGTCGCTAACTTCTATCTGAGGCTGCTGAGGACTTGGGACATGTCTGCTATTTCACTAATGACGAATTACTCTCCCTGGCTTTAAAGTTAATCATGGTAACGTTGGTTAATGTCGTTACACGATACTGAAATGTCTCTCTCAAGCTGAGGGTGTATGCTGATCAAATCAGCCACGCACAATTTACTTTGCGTGATTCTACTGACTGGGCCATAATCACAACCAGTTCGACTTACATAGATATTTTCATATCACAAGTATCTGGCAGTTCAAATAAATTAGATAGTTAGGTTTACGTTAGCTAGCCAACGAAACTTTACATCAATAAAACATGACTCACAGTTATTACGGTGGAAAATACTTCCGATAAAAGGCTAGCGTTAGCTACACTAACTTTAGCAAACGATGTTAGCAACTAAGCTAACACATCTGGGTGCGGCAGCGACAGTCATCACCGCCACAGGTGAGAGGGTGGCTAGCCTGAGTTAGCAACATGCTAGCTAGTTGAACTGTATTAGAAAAGGAGGATTTCCAACCTCAGCAGGATCTCCAGCGAGCTCTCATGTTTGTCCAGCGGCCTTCCCAGCGCGTTCTTGCGGAGCTTGTTTAACTCCTCCACGGCGCGGATATACTCCCCTTGTTCCTCGCCTGCTGGATATGTCGCCGTGACAAATTTCGACAGTGGTTTCACCAGATCCACCTCAGACGATTTCTTTAACGGGACTGAAATAAACGTTGCCATTTCGGCCCGCAAAAATACGACAAATTAAATCGTAAAAGACTGGAGACTGGCGATCTATCGAACAAAAACAACAGCTAGCGATCCACTTCCTGGATTCTGCTGGGAAACGTCAGATGACGTCATGAAGAATGGAGACGCGCACTGCGCAGAATCAGTGATGTTTAATCTAGACGACATGGCTCTGTGTACAGACTGCTGACCAGAGCCTCAGTAGTGTTAGATATTTAGTGTGCATTCACTGTCTCTTTATTTCTGATTGTTGTCATTTTGTGTAAAGAGGTTTATTTACTTATTCACTCAGTTTTAGTTTAGCATCATTGTGTTCAGTATCTCAGTTTAGTGTGGAAATCTGAGCACAATCAGTAAAAAAACTAAACAAAAAAATTAGCTGGATTGTGAAAACAGATGGAAAGATAGTAGGCCTTTATAGCAAAAGCAACTGGGTGACCAATACAACGCAGCTATATACAGAAAGGCAGTGACACTCCATCCACCCTGAGTGTGAGACGCTGATGCTCCCCTCAGGTCTGAGCAGAGAAAAGGCCTGTAAGAGGTCTGTTGTGCCTACTGCTGCCATCCTGCTCAACAAAGCTAGATTAATCACTGCACTGACATCATGCACAATACTGTTTTGCACTGACCTTCATCTGTGATATGACTGTATTGTTTTTAAACATATTTTCTTCCTTGTGTCTTAGACAAGGCCAAAGATGATTTTCCCACCTTGGTTGGCAAGCAAAGTTGTATTTGTTTCTATTACTATGATGTACATTTAGGTCCCAAAGATTCATGTCTGGCTAAAAAGATGGGTAAATTGAGTTTAGGTGGGTTTACTCTCCACTACATCCCTCATTAGGAAGAAATATATGCCAGTCATGTAATTTTATTCATGTCTCTTTGGTCACTGGATAACTATCTATCTATCTGATACATTTCAGAGCCAGATAAAGCATATGAAGAATATCCTTTTAGTGAACTATGTTTATGTGTATAGCGATGGACTCACAATATTAGTGCTTGCACATATTATTACTGTCTTGACCATAATAATGAAGTAGGACACCAAAGAAAGTTATGAAATCATTTATTTCCAGCACAGGTGGTTGTGTACATCTCCAGCATACGGTACTGTGCACATGAGAAGCATCATCATCGGCTGTATATGAACAGTGATCGCCTCTCCTGCTCAGTCTCTCTCACACACACGCACTCACACACACGCGCACGCACTCGCATACAGACAAAGGGCAGGCTCTGAGGGGACCAAAACTGCTCACCAGAGTCAGCCTGACTTGGTATCACATCCACTCATATATGTTCACTAATATTGAGTCAATGATCGTAGTATACTGTGCTGTGGTACTCACATCCCTGCATATACCCCAAGAGCTACAGCCCCGCCTCTGGTGTGAGGTGAGACAGGAACACGGACACTTTTCAGTTTCGACATTATCTTTTTTTCTTCTCCCTCTCACAGGCGGATAAGAAAAGGGCGTGTGGTTGTAGGACTACACATCAAGTTTGAGTTCTGTGTTTTTCAGTGCAGGCTTGGTCTTTTAACATCTGGAAAAAAGAGGGAGGGGCTACACTTGTCGTCAAGAACCAAATTATCCCTCCCTCCCATCCCCCCCTCTTCCCCCATGCTCTTTACTACATGGCAAACTAAACACAGTTTCATCATGCCAACAGGAAAAGGTTTATGTGACAACTACTGACATAAGTCAACTAAGTCTTCTTTGCAAGAATTCCAAGAACGAAAAATGATACACATGCACACACACACATTCTTACACTCACAGGTGCACACACACATACTGTATGCACTTGAATGTTGCCAGACACTGTTCCTCTGAAGGGAGAGGGCAAAAAGGAGGAGGAGGGGGGCAAACATCGGCTGTTCTCAGGAACTGTGTGAGGTTTCCTGTCACTTTTCTCAGGTAAGGGTACACACACACACACACACACACACACACACACACACACACACAGTCCTTCCTGTGTTCAGCTAGAAAAAAAAACACAATTCTGTAGACAGAAGTGTGCTGTACTGAGCTGCCACACATGAGTCTCTAGTCTACAGGATAAGACGCTCGAAACCAGGCTACCGCACTGATACATTTCTACCAGAGCGTTCTGTGATGGGTTGTGTCTTGCTGAACAGATCCTGGAATGGAGGGTTCATTATATTGTACATGCAGTACACAAGCAACTCCACTAGATAAGGGTTTCATTTGCCATCTGGAACACTCTTCCAACTACCGAGATGTACAGAACCAGTGAGGCTTCACCCTCTGGGAAAACCTGCCTATCTCTCTGAAACCCGTTTGGTCCACTTCATAATAGGTTTTGGATAGGCATTACTGCTCAGCCCCCCCCAAGTGGTGCTGCGAGTCAGTCTTCTATAGAGGCTTCTCCCTCGCTCTCCCTGTAGCACTCATTTAAACAGACATGAATCTCTTCAAAATTCATGGATAAAATCCCAGAAGGCGTAAACCATACCACTCTAATCAGTGTTTCTAGGGCAGTACAGAAAACAAGTCAAAAAGAGGTGTTCGTGCTGTGTGTGTGTGTGTGCAAGGGGGTCGACCCTAACTAAAAGCCAGTATGGCACCAGAAACAATTAATGTCACATGACAGCAATAGAAACAACTCACCCATAAATAAAGCATCAACTAAAAACAATAAAAGCGCAGGCCAAATAGAACATACATGAATTTTGAGACTTGAGCTGAGTGTGACATTGTGTCTGTAGGGCAATCGGTAGACGGATATGGCTGGAAGTCTTCTTGACTTTAAAAATAACTCATTCCACGTGACAGGAGACACACGAGATCAGTTCATTCTACAACTTCCAAGAAAAAACAAAGGGGTTTCGAATGTCGGTGACAACATCCACACATGACAACATTCTACAAATTCAATTTAGTGGAGGCCCAGACATTTCTGGAGTTATTAAGCTTGGTTTAACAATAAATGGGTGTGGTTTAGTAAGACCAAACCCACCAGGAACGCTAGCCACAGCTAACAAACGAGCACAGTAAGTTGGGCTTCCCCTTTACGCAAGTTAGTATGATGAAATTACATGCTGTTCAGCACTGCAGATTATCAAATACTGGCCTAGTACTGGTTGTGAGAGTTGTGTAGGGGATGGGGGGGGGGGCAAAAATAAAGAAAACTCCCCCTTCTTTCCTCCTCGCGCTGGCCAGACCATCACACTCTTCCCTCTTTCCTGGAGCCTCCCCCTCTCCCTTCCCACATAGAACCATATAAAAGACAAAAAATAAAATAATAAAATGAAAGTACATAGCACATCATAAGCTTTCCCCTAGCCCCATGCCCCCAGTCTCTCCTCTTTTAACTAATCTCCCCTGTTAATAGTGTTTTCAATATGAAACAATGGACACACCCATGTCAGATTCTAACATTTACATGGCTTAGCTCAGTCTCTCTGCCTTCCATCTAGTAATCTGAACACTTAGAGAGAGGGAGGGAGGAAATACAAGGGGAGAGAGGAGAGAGAGAGGGACAGAGAAAGACTTCTGCTCCAAAACAGAGGGTGGAGTGTCAGTGATGCCATCCGTCTTCCTCACTACTTCAGGATTAGATGGAGTCCTTCACCCAACTCATCTGCAGAGAGTGAGAGAGAGAATTGTGATAAGGGAGAGTTGCATTCAATCCTATTCAAATTAGGATCTACTAAGCCTCATGACACAGTAAATTACAACACAGGCCTTACAGCATTAAAATCTCATCTATCTAAAGAAAGAGACACCACCAGCTAGAGTTGATTCATTATGAACTCACCGTTGAGAGTGCTGATCAAAAAACAGCTCTCGTCGGGCAAGTTGTAAACCATCTGGAAAAGGAAAAACAAATGGAGGCAAGGTGAAATGCTGTGGTTCGAGAAATATACCATTCAGCTTTTAGAAAAAATGTTTCTTGGTGTTTTTGAGGGGTGTGGGAGGCAAAGATTGATATGAATGGCAGACCATTCTGCATTAGAGGAGGTTATGAAAGGGGATACAATACAATATGTGTGACAGATGGAGATCGTGTAAATCACATGCAAATAAATGACACTAAAGACAGGGAGACTGGCTCTTCCTAATCAGACGGCACATCATTTTGGCACTGTTCATCGCTTCCTCTATACAGACTGTGTGTGTGTGTTTTAGTACCTGGTCGCTAAGCAGGATGTGTATGCCCGTGGGACCCTGCCGGTACACCTGGTTGATCGTTCCCAGTGGAAGGCTGCACACACACGCCATCTTGCGGATGAGTTCTGCTGCTGTCAGCTCCTCCAGGTACAGAGCATGGTACACTGCACAGAAACACACAAAGAAAGAGACTTTAAACACATGTTGATGTTGAAATATACCAAATCTACACATCACCGCATGGACTAATTTCAATGTTATGCCGCTGGCTGTGCACAACCCATACAGACAGAGAGGTGTGTACCGTATAAACTGGAGGGGTTGCTGTGTTCTCCATTCTCGTTGTTGCTGCGTCTCTCCAGCAGGGGGCTCTCACTAAGAGACTCCTGACAGACATACACTGTCAACCTGGGACGCACCGACCTACACACACACACACACACACAGACACACACACACACACACACACACACACCGTTTATGCAATGACACGCAACAGTACCCAGATATGTGCATACGTTTGTGTACACACCCACACATATCCACACACGTGCCCCACACCTGGATTTAAGTGCATTGAAGAGCCTGATCCCATCAGCTGGCCCACAAATCTGGACCAGGTCGTCCCGGGTCAGCTTCAACAAATCAGAACCTACACGAGGTACAGAGGGAAAGGAGAGTCACGTATACTGCTGCCATTATCAGACTACATCCATGTTCTACCGCGTGTGTGAATGTGTGTGTACCTGAGAAGTGGGAGAAGAGTCGTGTGTAGGAGTTGAAGCGGTTTTTGAGCAGCCATTTCTGGGTGTCCTGTATGGAGGCTGTGGGGCTCAACTGCTGCAGAAGACAGCAACACACAGGGCGTCAACACATGGATCTGGGTTTATCTTCCACACACATAACCCCTCATTCACTCCTGCTCAATCTACCTATACATCTATCCACTGTACATCTATTCATGTGTTATGTAACCACAGTGGAGACTGGCCTTTGTGGCACCACCATATCATTTACTCAGTCCTTTTCAATTCAATTCTATTGTCATTCCACCTTACACAAGTGCACAGTGGAATGAAAAACTTTTTCCTGAGTGTTATGGCATTTTCCAAACAAGAGTAAAGATCAGAACAGCATGGAGAATATAAAACAAAACAGTGCAACAATACAACATGCAATAATACAATAATGCAATAGTAGGTCAGTTATCACATATTGAAGAACCAGGAACTCAAGTACGAGTATTAAGTGATTCAGTAATAGTGCAATTTCAGCATAAAGAATCACAAAATACGGGTATCAATCAGCACTCATCCATCAACTTATCTATCCGTCCTTTATCTATTATAAACCAATCAATGTATAATGAGTGTAGAGTGCAGACTAACCTCCGAGTTGCCATGGCTGACAGGGTCTGCCTGGTGATTGGGAGAGGACGAATCACTGGAATACAAGGGACAACATTTACTTAGAGTACTGAGACCAACAGGACTGAACACGCACCTCATACAAAGAGCAAAGCACATACACACACACACACACACACACAGTTACCTGTCTGGGACAGAGGAGGCTGTGTAGGTGGACAGGGGGGCGGAGGTGAAGGAGGGAGTAGCTGCCTGGTTGGGGCTGACGTAGGCGTTGTCTGGCCATGGGGAACACTGAGAGGAGACACATGCACGTCAATACTCAACACATAATAATACGGATGACTTACTGGGTTAACACTGTAGGCCACTCCAGCTACTCTAAAACAAGAGCTTGAGAAAACTAAAGTGTGGATTGGGAATTCAGCTTTGTGCCGTTTAGGAGGGACGAGGGGAGAAAGGAAATGTGTTTGGAAACAGCCTCCACCCCACCCCACCCCACAGAGAGATATGATGAGCAGAAAGGCATCTTTTACCAACCCTCTCCCAACAGTTGAGTGTCTAGAGGCATCAGACTACAGCCAGGTGTCTAAAAAGGAACAGTGGCTAGGGGCAGTTTGTGGATGGGAGTGATGGGCAGGAGGAGTGGAGGAGAGGAGAGCAGGGTGCTTACACTGCCTCTCTTGGCCAGGGAGTCGCCACAGTCAGCGGGAAGTGTCCGCTTGCTGGACTTTTTCAGCTCGTGGTCACCTGCATCCTCTATGATGGGCTCAAGCCTCATCTACATACAGACACATAGCAGAGGTTAGCCAGCCAGCGCCAGACACACAAATACACAACGAATGCCCCAGGGCACACACTCCATCCCAGTATATACAACCTGAGTGCAGTCTTGGTATGGCATACAAGTGTATGAAATTTCAAACTACTATTTGGTACTGTCGCTACAGCACAAATGAGTGAGAAAACTAGAGATTTTCAGAGACATTTAACATTGTAATCTATGCTCACTGATGAAAAACCCAGTGACAAGAACAGCCAAATTAATGCATTACTGTTGCGTGAGGCATATATTTTAACATGATAGCCCCAGTGGGAATTGAAACTCTGTTCTTGTTAGTGCTATAGCCGTTGACGTATACAGGACCATAAAATTGGGGTGAGATGTGCTGAAAAGGCCAGATAGGTGACTCTGACTACTGACCTCTGACAGGATAGTGGTATCGTAAGAGGGCTGGTACTTCTCCTTCTCTTGAGCTGTGCGTTTCTCCATCTTCTCCCTGTCTGTCTTTTGCTTACGGTCCGCCCCCTTTGGCTAAGAGAGGGGACAGGAAGAGAGGAGGAGAGAAGAACAGAGCAAGAGAAATGTTGATCAGACTTGATGGATATGAGGGCAGGCACATGAGGTAGCTTACCATGTCAATGTAATTTGAGCAAGTGGAGAAAGTGCCCCTGTGTGTGTGTGTGTACCTTGAAGACTTTGATTTGGCAGGAGGCTGAGTGGAGGTGCTCGGTGTACTCTGCACTGTCTCCCTGGGTGAAGGTGTCAATCTGGATCCTGAAGGGAACGCCCTTCTCTCCACCGTGCTTCCTGGGAGTGAACTCTGTACTGATGCAGTGCACCTGCAGACAGGGAGGAGAGAGAGTATGCGTGTGTGATTATAAGAGGTGTTTGATGTGGAGATTCAGTGGCACGCCCAACAGATGGCAGGAAAGAGAGACGATGTGTGTGTTACCTGCACAAAGACAGAAGCTCTCTTGTTGATGTCCCAGAGGAACTCTGCAGCGTTGAGCTGGGACGAGTTGGTCTTGGGCTCCACAATGCCCACCGACATGGGGATATCTGTGTCACACACACAGATATTTGAACACCAAATCACACACAGCTTAAATAAAAGCTAAATAAAATAAATTAATTTTAAAAAAAGCTTGTTGTCAGGTGACCTTACCGATGTCGAGGAGACGGTCGCCAGGACGATTCCACTTCCACCCCTCGAGCTGCTGGTGCTCTGTGTACTGCAGCCGACGGTCATGGAACACCACTCGCACTATGCTCTGCACACACACAGCCATTTATGTATACACTGCACTTATTTCTAGGCAAAAAGCCTTTCCCTCCTAGTGTTTGCCAGCTGTGCAGCGGCGCTCACCTTAACCATCTTGTTGTTGATCTCTGGTAACTCCCCTTGCTTCCTGTTGTCCAACAGACGCATTTCATAAGACTGGCCTGAGAGAGACAGAGGGAGTTCAAAAGATCAGCAGAAAGAAGAGAAAGGGAGAAAGGTGTGCGGCACGTCCCATCAGAGATGCTTTGCTGAATTAGGCTCACGATACCTTCACGAGACTCAAGAGTAAATTCGGACATCCCAGAACTACTACCCTCTATACCAATCCTCCGCACTGATCAGACCTGGCAATAATTAGGTTTACACTTAGGCAACAACATCATAACAGATCATTTCCAACTAAAAATCATGCATCTTGACCTAATAAAATGGCTGACCGGGCCACCTTGAAACAGCCCACTCAGCAGTTCAGAAACTGCTTTGTATCAACAAACAATATGCCTAAAGATGCTATGTGTAGCATTTGTAAATATCAATATATCATAATTAAATTAATTGTGATACCTTGGTATAATTACTGTAAACAAATGAGACCATTGTCGGGGCGATTGGTAGCTTCCATCTCACGCCAGTGGTATTGTTAGTGCTAGCGTTTCTCAAAATGAAGACCATGTTTCCCATAAACCTGTTGCTTCCTATTGCAAAGAGGACGTCGCTATTTGCTCCATTTGTGCTGGATGAACAGCAGCCCTCTTGCCTTCTTGTGCCCTAAAGCAATATTGCTTTGTACCGTAAAGCAATCCAGCAGAGTCCAAAACCAACCCGGTGGCACGCAATGTAAAGTGCAGTGTAGAGGCCGGTACAGGCTGCCATTGTTCTCAGCGATGGTTTCATCCATTTACAGTAATTATACTAATGTCTCTACATTAATGTGGTAATGATTTATTCATGTTAAAATGCTACATGTAGCACCTTTAACTGCATAAAAAGAGAACCAGAAGCAGTGGAAGGTGTATGACTAAGCCAAATCCACTACCAGAACTACACATTCATGTGTAGCTACATGCAACACATGATGAAGTATAAAATTGAGGTAACTATCTTATTTGCAAAAAACAAAACAAAATGAGGTAAAGTACAGCCAAGATGTTCTCTTGGATGTATTCTGTGTGCGTCTCACCTTGGTTTAGGTATGTGAGCGTCTCGTCATGCAGCTTGACGGCGGGCGAGGTGGCGGCACACAGCACATACTGGAATGGGGGATTTTTGGTCTCGTTGTCGGAAGGAAGGCTGGAGTCCTCCTGCTTAAAGATGGGCAGAGCCAGCACATCACTGGAGAGAGAGAGAGCAGAGCGAGAAAGATAAACAGAAGGTAAGCATGGATATAATGTAAAAAACAAGGAAACAGGAAAACCCCCATGAAAGTAGCAGTTAGTCTTTGCAGCCATTTTTGTGTAACGCAGCTTGAACAATTTTGCATGCTTGTTAACAACTAAATTCTTTAAAAGAAGACATTTGAATAAATTCCATTGGTGCATTTTCCTTGCTTATGGCATCAATATTTTTCCACAGGCTTTTGTTTGGTCCTAAAGTTGTATAAGCTCTTAAGGAATTATGAAGCCCCAATACCATGTGAGATCCACCTTGATGGCAACATTATCACCCTGGCCTCGCTAAAAGCCATGAGAAATCCTGCTTTGTATGTCATCGCTGGATGTTCTTGTTTTCCCAGTTGTAATTACTTCCCACAAAACACACAAATTGCCTTGCACTATTTTTAAAAAAAGGGTTTTGCCCTGTGTGCCATTCTGCCTAAGACCATTTGGAATGATTCAATCTACTGGTTGATTTTTATAAAAGGCAATTTTAGAATACGTGAAAAAGGCTACATGATCAAATGGCCTCGAAAGATTCCTGTTACGCACAAGACCACACCAGGATGAAAGAACAAAAACACCAAGATAGCCCAAGCTGCTGACACACACACACACACACTATCTCTCACACTTGGCAGCCACACTAGACAACCAACCCGCCCTCAGCTCACCCTGACAAATGCTGCATAAGTGTCAACGAGTGCACAGCGAGAGTGCGTGTGTGTGTGTGTGTGTGTGTGTAGAGTAGACCTCAGACAGTGGCTGTGCAGAAAAGGTTTCCCACCCATGCCAAGAAATGTGGATCATGGCATCTCATTAATTGGAGAACTTACTGGCAAGTCTTGAATGCTGTTCTAAACCAGAGCCAAACCTATAAAAATAACTTGACAATTCCAAGACATTCCTTCAATACCTTCCTCCAAATCTGTTTCAAAACACCGTCTTCCAAACTGTAGCCCGCTAGTCTCGTTAAATCACTTTCTCCCACACACTTGCTGGTGTGTTTTCTCTGCATCCCCTCCCTGAGTGGATGCCCAGACAGTGCCAGCCTGGGTGCCAGTCGCAGGGCCACAGCCCCATTTAGCTCTGCCTCCCAGGAAACTGCATTTGCTTCCTGAAATCTGAGGAGCTGGTTCCACTGACACACACACACAGCGAGACATTCTGTTCCTACTGTACCCATCCCAGCTGCTGACTCCAAACATGCCCCCACCCCCTCCCCCCACAGACAGCACTGCCCCTGGAGACCCTGACACACACACACACACTCTCTCTCTCTCTCTTTTCACTAATGCACACACATGCAACCCATCACATAAGTATTGGTAAACTCGCTTGCTCTCAATAGAGACTTGCACGCACCTACGTCACACACAGATAAACGCACACTAAAAGCAGATGGCTGGAGAGGCTGCTGATAAGACAGCTGCACATCCTGGGAACTTCTCGCCTTCATCACACAAATATCATTACCTCCCTGTCCCCTTCCACATAATACAGTACACACACACACACCAACAGTTACTTAACCATTCACCTATAACAAACAGACATGGCAAACTTTCAAACAACCAATTTCTCATAGTGGCAAGACCAGCATTTGGCTCAGGTATGATGGAGTAGTACTGACTAACTACTAAACTGACTAGTATGATCAAGAAATACTGACTAACCAGACTGAGTGTTTCCCTGACTCATAAGATGTCACAGGCCATATGATGTGAGAAGAAATGATACATGAAGCTGAGTGATTATGAATTGGTGGCATATCCACATTATTAGAATTATAGTAACCTGTTAACATGGAGGATGAGCATTTGATACTGGGCTGCATGTATGTCTACCAGGTTGGGATTGATAGACAGTGTGGGAGTGTGGTTGCCATCACACATCATCTCTGACATAATGTACAGCCCTCTCACACACCACTGGTCCTCATAAAAAACACCGGCCTGCTCTGATGATATTGTGAGTCTGAGGGGCCAAAAGAGGTTCCTTCCTACAGATTTCCTTAGTGCTACCTTGAAACTTGCACAAAGTTTAGGTCTCTCACCCACACACATGCTGATAATTTGAGCAGCAGGATAAATTTGTATTGCCTGTGTCATTGTCCCTCACAATTTAACACACATCCTTCCTCTGCATTTGAGTAGAGCGGGGGTTTAATGTTTGTCCCAGATCATGGCACCCTGCTGTGACTGCCTCTTCCCAAATCCCAAAACAAAGAGAGAAGCCATCACACTCCGCACAAAGGGGATAAAACACACACACAGACCAAGCAGTAACTTTAACACTTCCAGACGAAGTGTGCATCACAACTGAGTGCACACAGCGCCCAAGAAGGCCGACAGACAGTCGGTCATGACAACGTTCTCCCTAACGACCTGGTACCGTGCTAGGAAGCTTGAGTTGGCATGTTGCAGAAACACTTGTCTGTTTCTCTAACCTCATACTGTAGGCGCCAGCCCCCAGCTCCTGCCCAATGCCTGACAGACTGGCATCGAAGTCGTGCACCAGCCCCGACTCGATGGTGGCGTCGTCCATCTTCAGCACCCAGGCCATCGCCCCCAGCTCCTTCTCCTCCGCTTCTACTCGGAGGGCCGCCAGCTTGCTTCAGGGACGAGAGATCAGCTAGCGAGCAAGTGAGCTGCAGCTTCTGCCTGCTGAGCTGGAGTGACACGATGAAAGAAAAGTTATGCTGCTAGCCAGTTAGCTGCTCCTTGGCAAGTTGGGCAGGCGAATCGGTAGCATTCCACACACACTGGAGGTATCGCCATATCTGAACTCGGGATTACTTTGTGGTTCTTTTCACACCTTATGATGGTCCATAACAGGCAAGCTGGCTGAAATTAACGTTAAGTTAGGGTCCACTCGGCTAGCAAACGTTAGTCGTGAGGCGAGCTGATTGTCGGCATGCTAGCTAACAACTAGCTAGCTTTACAAAAGGCAACTTAGCAAGCTAACGTGAATATAGCGGGCCCCTAATTACCAAAGGCAGACAGTCTTCAAGCAGTCTAGCTAACGTTAGCATAACAAAATGCAGAAAGCAGAGTGGATAATGTTTTAGGCGGCGAGTCCACACGCCGCATCCCACGCAGCGTCTGTACAGCTGTTGCTAGCTGGCTAGCTAGCTATGGCTAACTAGCATTAACTTCACTTGCTTTGAATCAACTGTGATGTCTGGAAACCTATGAGAAGCTTCCCTTCAGCGCTCCCTGTGCCATCCCAAACCGCTCTTCTCTTTTCATCGCGGTAGTGGAATGACCGCTAAGGCTCCCGGTCCTCTAAACGCAATTCTTTAACAATCCAAAGTGCAATAGTTGACACAAAACCAGGCAACATCAACATGGCTCCCACAGCACACAGACTGTCCGTCTCTGAAGCCTCCCTACCACCACCAGCCGCAGGAAGGATGCCCAGGAAGGCGCTCAGCCAATCAGAGAGCGTCTCTTGTGCCCAGCGCATACTGATTAGCCAATGAGCAGGCTCCGAGCTTCCGTCATTGTGTTTGTGCCTGTAGCTGTGCTATAAAGCTGATACTATTATACTCTGCTCCACAGGAACTGTATAAACACAACACATCTAGGGAATAATTATTCCCCAATAAAAACAGAACAACACCAGGCGGCTAATAGACAATAATATTCTCCAATTCCCCTCTCCTTCACACAGAAACATGCAGATCCAGACTCTCTCTCACACACACAAATAAACACGCACGCACGCACGCACTCGCTCTCTCACGCACTCACGCAACACACTCACTATGGCCTGTTTTGCAGAATAGGGCGCTGGCCAAATTGGTCCGACCCAAAGTCATCAAAGGAAACAGCTTTTATCAACCAAAATAGTTATTCATTAACGTGTTCCGGCGAACTGCCGTGAAACCTTAAAACAACACGCACTGTTGACAATTATAAGGCTACACACAAGCCACAGCTTATAAATGTGTAATGTCTGTTTTGCTTTATTAGCTGTATCGGGGGTCCGTACCGTGTATAGCTGCTGCAGCTGGGTCGTTGTAACGGGGGTCGGAAGTTTTCAGTGTAGGACTGCCAGAACAGCATAGTGCCTCAGAATAGCTGTCGTTCACTCCTGGTGCAAATAAACACTCAAACTGGTGCCGAGGAGGTCCGAGCATGAGTTATTATTCATGGTCGAAAGTTGTAGTGTGTTGCAGAGGAGTCTAGACAAGTTAGTTGGACCCTCTCTGTTCCCTGCGCTCCGGTCAATAATTATCCAACAGTCGGACCCTGGACGTTGCGCGCGGCCGCGTCTGGGAGGTGTTGAGTTTTCCAATCAGGGAAAGTCACACTACGCTATTTCGGCCAAAGGGAAGACCCGCCTCATGAGTTAGTTAAAGTTTTAGAGTTAGTAAGTTTTCCCGTCTAACCTGTCTCACAATTCGTCTACCTGTGGAAAAAAAACAGTACATGGACGTCAAGGGCACAGGGCTGCCACATTTGAACCCCAACTGAGTCAAATTTTCAGCTTGTAGCCTAGTTTTTATCATAATGAGAAGGAAAGATCAAACAAAATCGTCCAGAAATCTATTTGGAAGCAATAGCCTATCTAAAAAAACATCACGCCGGGGGATCAGGACCGATGTTGCCTCCAAGTAGTTTGATGACCTAGTTTTAACAGTTAACCACATTGACCAACTAATATATTGTAAGTGATGAGTCATTGCTCCACTTGTCCCCAGAAATATACTTTATTTGGAGGTTTTGGTGTCAGAGATGGCACTAGTGAGGCCCGGGGGGTTAAGCGAGGTTGATGTCTGGGACCAGCGCAGAGCTGCAGCTAAATTTACAGCCCACAGAACAGATGCAAACATGAAATTCAGCATTGACATATGGTTTCTCATATAGCTTATGTTGCAAAGAAGCTGCTGTTGGTTGCGTAAGACATAGATTGTAGCTTTAGACCAGAGGTCTGGATTTGCTCACAATGTTAACTAGGTACTTGGATGCCATACATGCTTGGTGTCTTTTTTTCCCGCAGCTTCGCACGCCACAGCTCTCAACAGTGCAGGATATACAATAGCAAATCATCCATCATGACTGTGGACTAGAGAGATTATTACAGTTCCTGTGCATTAAGGTACAATGAGACACAGCAGATCCTCTGAAAACATGCAGGTTTACCACTGATCCTGGGTCAATTTCCAATTAGATAAAGACTTGATATAGGTTGATTTTAGAGCCACAATGACAAATACGCAACATTGAGTTATAAGGGCAATAGTGCCAGCAATTATGACCATCTGTATTTATTCTTTCTAATTTTCTTATAGCTCTTCAGTCCCTGGTGGAGGCAAAATTGTCTCCTCCATTTGCCTCAAAAAGCTTCCCATGCATCATCACCTTTACACTTTGCACCGAGCGACACTTTCAACCCAAAGCATGCGATCACTTCCACAATTCCATCGCAAAAACCGAAAGAGACGGTGATTATCATGATCTGTACAAGTTCTTTATTTTTTTATTTTATTGTAAGCACAGCTTTGTAAATGCACGGAGGAAACACAACAGTGAAAACTAGAATGTTACAAGAGGAAGGAAAGAATGACACAATGTGAAGAGAAGAGAAAGGGTGACATGACATTTCTTCAGATCTGTAAATAATACATTTCTACAAATTTCTCAGCAGAGAGAAATCAACGTGTGAGAGAGAGAGAGAGAGACTACGGAACGCGCAACAGAGAGAGAGAGAAAAATAAAAACAAGGATGGGCACAGGTGCGCGCGTGCACCCCCCGGGGGACTCTCCTAAATGACATTGTTATTGGATATTCCATTTTAATATCATATATAGATACATATCCACTATGTGATAATAAGCCATGTCCCGTCATACTTCATGTAGTAAGCAGCACCCACCCGTCTTCCTCCCCATATTGCCTAGAAGCGGACCGATCCAAGACAAGCTGGGAGCAACAGAGGACACCATGGACTGTTTTGAAAGGGCTGGACATTGTTCACGTTAATTTAAAACCCCCCTTTCCCTATTCTGGCTGTCGGTAGGGTAGGGCCCCAATAAAAAGTTCATTTTAAAATTTGTCTCATGCATAGCCAAGCACATAACGCCTCCTATACTTAGGACTCTGCCTATGTAATTCCTATGAGCAGGCATGACCTACTGTGACCTGCGTTAGTGCTGTGCTGGGTTGGTCGTACCTTGGGCTCATCAGCACCTTTTGAGGGAGAAAGAATCTGTGTTTCTGTGTGTATGCGAGACAATATTCCAGACTTTAAAAGCCTCTGCGGTAAAACCTCATTGCCTAAAACAGATCCCAACTATGACACAATGTAAATGTACATTCCTGTCTACCTGGCCCCAGGTACTCACTGTTCAAGAAGAAACGCGACTGCACTGCTCGTCTCTGCCCTGTTTGTATTAACCTCACCCCCGCAACTGAGGACCATGCAGATGCTCCGCTTCCCTGTTGACGTTACGATGGCGGTCAGAGGGCATGCTGTGGTGTTTGGAGGAGGGCCAACGGATGTAAGGGAGGTGGAGAGGACGGAGGTTTAATATCTTCATCCTTGAGTGATTAGTGACAAACCTGGGTGGAATATGTATGAGTGTGTGCGATGTGTCTGTGTATATGTTACAGAGGGATTCAAGGGTCAGGTGGAGTTCAGTTTGAGTGCTAGACATCGGGGTGGATCCTCAGCGTTGGTCTGGAGAACTACAAACACTCCTCTCCTCTGCACCACAACTCCCACCTAGCACTGGGGCAGGAAACGTATGAGGACAGTGTGTGTGTGTGTATGTGTGTCACTCTGCTGGCCAGAGCACATTTGAGTCTGCATATCAGCACAACTGAGTGCAAGCGTGTGTGTGTGTGTGTGTGTGTGTGTGTGTGTGTGTGTAAAGCAGTTTGCTCCTGTGTAAGTGTGTTAGGGTGTGTGTGTGTTGTTCTTTTGTCTGTGTGGGCGTGAGTTCATCAACGTGTGTTTGTTATGTTTTGTGGGCAGAGTTGCAGTTCTGTGGTTGGCCTGTGGAGGGCGCTGTGTCTCCTATAGGCCCTCAGCCGGGGGTTCACTGCCGCTGGAGCCAGACTGGGCACGCTTGATGTACAGATTCAACAGCTTCAGCTGCACACACAGAGAGACAAACAGAACGGATGATGGACATATAAATCAATACTGTCTCCACAGGCTTCACAACTCTACAGAGAAGTCATACAAGGAGCAAATGATCATACTTAAAATGCTTTTAAAAGTGAAAGTAAGAAGAGTTCACCTTGCTGCTGGAGAGTTGGCTGAGGTGTGGTTTGAGGTCCTCCCCTATCACTGCATAGATGGCCACCAAGCAGAACACACAGGCTTTCCTCACACTGCTCTCAGGGTTGTCATAACCCTGCCCAACCAGATCAACACATTACAATCCCGCAGAGCAATCGCACTGTTTTTGTTCAAAACAAACAAGACGAGTTACAGAGAGTATTTATGTATGAGTGTGTGGGTGGTGCGGGAGGGTAGAAGTTGCTTTAATGGTGGAACACACAACCTCGACTTCTATGAAAAAATTAAGCAATAAGCCACTTGAGGATATGCTTTGTAGAGATTTTAGAAAAGCTAACAGGCATTGTTAGGCACAACATGAAGCAGTAACACTCCATTATAATAAAAAAGAGCAATAAATCTTACTTTTAATGAATAATTATTAAATAACAATAATTACATTTTATTCTTCCACCAAGCATTATAGTTCTAATAGAGGTATGAGTGGTGAATTTCAGTTAGTGCATTCATATTTCAGTTAACAGTTATGCAGTCGCAGCTTCAGCTTCAAAGATGACCCAGACAATCCAAACTGAGGACTGCAACTATTTGTTTTATAAAAACATATTCAACCTTGGAAAACATGTGGCTGTGTGTGTGTTACCTGTATGAGTCCTGGCACTATCTCGGGCAGCATGGCCGCCAGGCCGTCGCGGGAAACCCTCTCAATGACCTTGGTCTGCATCTTGATGGCGGCCAGGTTGATGGGGTAGTCGGCCGACTGGATGATGGGACACAACACCTTGACGCACTGGTCTGGACTGATGGACAACGCCAGCATGGCTGCCGTCTCCTCTGCCGCTCGTACCACCTGCATGCATGCACACGCACACACACACACGCACACAGACAGACACACTTTATCAGCATTGATGCTATCAAAGCATGACTTGGACTGGGATACACACTTTAATGCGTCAAATGTGTTACTCTGATGGAAGTTTATGAATTTCACATGGGAGAATCTGTTACTGCTACATTTTATTCTACTTATGCTTTAACAATGCATGCATAAACTAAAATGTTTTGCCCCATTTTCTACTTCCTCTCTGCAAAGTTTTCATGATGAAAACATTTCATCAGTGAATCAACATTGCTATGAAAGATGTAATTAGCGTCATCTCAATATTTTGGAACCAAGGTATCCTTGCATAGAACTCCATGCAACTTTCAGCAACATAAATGCATGACAGGTGAAGTGTGATCCTGGTCTAAGAATTTCTGCCTGTAACTGCAATAGATGAAGCAGTATGTGTGTGTGTGTGTGTGTGTGTGCGCGCGTGCGTGCACATACCTCCTTGTGGGGGTCCTTGTGCGCCTCGAGGGCCTTCATGATGGTGAGCTCTGCATAGTTCTTAAACCTCCAGGGCTGCTTGCTGAGAATCTCCCTCAGCACCCGCAGAGCCAGCGCCCGGATCACATGCTGAGAGAATTAACAATTCAAGTTTGAACACATTTTAGTTGAGTTTAGCTTAGTTAGCTTAGCTTCTTTGCACAGTGATAAATCATGTGAGTGTGTATACCTCTCTGTCGCCCAGTGTCTCCAGCAGAAGCAGCAGGATGGTCTTGAAATGTTCGTCCCACACCTGCAGGGTGTTTTCGCGAATCAGCTTGAGCAGTTCACACAGCGCCGCCTTCCTCTCCTCTATGCGCTCGTTGTGATTGGACAACTCCTTCAGCAGCTCGGCTACCAGCTCTGATTGGTCCAGGCTGCTGTCTGCTAGGGAAAGAAGGGAACAGGGACTGAAAAATCGGCATGACATAATGATCATATCTGTTGTGTGTTGTACGTCTGTACTACATATGTAAGAAGTTCTCTCACTATACTGATTGTTGTATTTGTGTGTACCATCAGCGTGCTGCTCCGAGTCGTCCAGGCTGGTGTCTTTGAGGCTGTGCTTGAAGGGAGAGTCGGAGAAGTGGTCGCGGGCCCCTCGGGGGCTGGAGGAGAGCAGGGGGGTGTTGAGGAGGGAGGTCTTGTTGTCCAGCGCCGTGCGGCCGCCGTCCACCGAGTCTGCCGCTCTGCCGTCTGTCCCACTGCCGCCCTGCGGGACACACACAGGAGCTCACAGGTTAGGGAGCGTTGGACTTACATATAAAATATATATATAAGTCAAAAGATTTTTGTAGTCCGTCTCTACTGTTGTGGGTCAGACTGTGGGTCAGACTTTGATCAGAATAGTGACTCTTAAACATTCTCTCATTATGGCAACTTCTAGTGAATGAAATAACAGTAAAATTGAACTAGACATCGTTTTGCTAGGGAACTTCTAGAACCTACTCAAGGACCCCTGGGGGATTCCTGGACCGCATATCGGGGATCACTTTTCTAGAGAGACAGGGTTAGGGTTTATCATAGATTGCCTGCGGGTAAATGATCTAGGAAATCTGGGTGACATTTCCTTGATGACATGATGATGATTTTGTTTTCCATATGTTGACAGCATGCTGTTCTCTAGATGTGACATCAAAAACCCCGTGCTGGGAGAGCTGAGACATGGTGTACTACCAGGTGAGGAGTGGAGGGTTTCTGTGTATATTTACGCTCAAACCACTGAATGCCCTTCTCTGATTGGCAATTTGATGAGTCAGGTGTGCTGTGATTGGCAGGCTGATGACATGTGGGCTGGTTAGATTTCAGACTCACCCCAGGAGGAAAATGTCAGGGGGTCACACCTCTGTACTGGAGCATACCATGTCCTTAAATGGGGTTGGGGTGTTGGGAGGGACTGCAGTAAGACCAGACCCGGGGGTGCTGGTGTTTGTACACTCACAGTCGTAAATTTGAACTGAACAAGCACACTATCTAGGCAAACGCTCAAGAACTTATTCAAGGGGCAGTTCTCACTAGGAAAATCTTCTCAGTGTGATTTTCATTACAGCTGGGCCCATATCAATCAATAAACACGGTTTTATCAGAGGCTGTGGTGGATTAAGTTTACAGTCCTCAGTCTCGTAAACACCTAATGTACGCTTCTCAGTTCCCACGCTATGGAGCGAGTGGCGGGACAGATCGGGTGTCAGGGCCACATAGGTCGGTGGGTGTGTGCGTGTTTAGGCATCTTCAAGCTGCGAGTCCAAACTGGCTCACGTCACAAACCAATCAGTGTTCAATTTCCTGAACAGCTGAACTACATTGCCATAGCAACACTGAGCAGTATCTATTGATCTATCAGTCTTTCAATCCATCTCTCTACCTAAATTGTTAGCCTAGTTATATAAAACTAGGCTACCATACACCAACATCCCTTCCCCCTGCTCTGCCCACCTCCTCTCCTTCCCGTCGTCTGACCGGTTCGTTCATGTCCTCTTGGCTGCGGACGCTGAAGTTCTGGATGGCCTCGGTGACGCCTTTCAGTGAGCTGTAGATGTCCTCCGAGTTCATGTTCTCTGTGTCGTAGTCAAACGCACTGCACACACAAGAAAAAAAAAGAGATTGTCATAGGGCTGCACAATTATAGCTAAAATGATAATCCAAACTATCTTGCTAGATATTGCCATGATGATTATTAGTGATGTTTTGAGCAACAAAATGATTGTACTACACATAATTTTATATCAATATCTTGACAGCGGGCTTTCTAACTGAAATGAAATGTTTCACTATAATGCCAAAATCCTACAATTATTAACTCTAAACTACAGTCACAATATTGATTATAAATGATAAATTGTGCAGCTCTAGATTGTCTTTTACATTATTAACTAGGAGGCACTGGGAGAGCGTAAACCTCCACCAATGATGAACAATTCTCCAACTTGCTGTTACACCCAAAGACATCATTCCTATCACTTCAACTTTAAGTTAAATAGATTTCTTGACCCTGCAAACATAACTTTAGGATTTGGAATTAAGTCTCTGTCTCCATTAGTTACCTATGGCTAAAAAAACCACAATTGTCTAATGGCACAAATTCCAGATCACCACTAAAATCTAATCAGTCGTTCCTTAGCCCAAGGCCTATCTGTCCACCAAATTCCATTCATACATTTTTAAGATATCCTGCTGACGGACAGAAAAACAAACTAATAGGGGCGAAAATATAAGCTCCTTTGTGGAGGACATTAGCATCAGAAACAGCATCTGTAGAAGAAGGAGGAACAAAGAGGAACTGAAGCACATATTGTCTCGCACTAACGTGGTTTGACTGATTTGACTGATAGGAACACGTGCAGACTTTACTCTTTTAAGCAGTCTACTTGTACTGTAATTTGTCAATGTTTGTTAGATGGATTTTCCATTTTGATGGATTCTGGTGAGCAGTGCTGCGAGGACTGTGTATGTTCACTGCGATGGGTGTGTGTGTGTGTGTGTGTGTTACCTTGGTGAGGGGGTGTTCTGGGAGGTGTTGGTGGGGGAGGTGAGTGGGCTGGACCAGCTGGCTGGGGACCGGGGGGTGTGGCGCGTCAGAGGGCTTCCCATTGGTGCCTGAGGAAGTGATAAGCATAAACGCCAGACACAGTATACCATTAACATCCATAACATAATGATTGACACACACACAGTGACACCAATGACACCCTCACAATTCTAAGTTTGTGTGTGTGTTACCTGTGCAGCGTTGCCAGTGTTCCTCAGGTGGTTTTGGAGCAGCTTGGTGGCTCCGTCCTGGAAGGTTTTGGGAAGCGCCGCCAGCAGCATGGTGAACTCTGGAGTGTTGAGCTGGAACAGCGAGATTAGCACCGACTGGGCTGCCTGCAACACACACACACACACAGAAAAATACAACACTCTTAGACAGAAAGACTAAACTCTCTCCACATATTTCCCAATGGCCTTGATATCTACACTGTCTCGTGTGTGGGTGTGTGTGTGTGTGTGTGTGTGTGTGTGTGTGTGTGTGTGTGAATGAAAGAGTTTAAGGAAAAACCCAAAAGACTTCACATTCTCTCATTTGTTCATGCCGTTCTCTTGCTTGCTTTTAGAGGGAAGTTCACAAATTCAAATTCAACTGTCAAGTGTATGAATAGTTGTATCAAGGTGTTTTTTTCTCTTTGAAAACATATCTTGACCTCAAAAGTTTGTGCGAGTACCTTTCTGACGTCGGAGCTCTTGGGTTCGGTGGTCCAGGTGATGATGCGGGAGACGGCCAACCGAGTCTCACTGGAGTTCACAAAGTCTGGTGCTTCCATCTGTAACGTCAACGTCTCTATATACTTCAGAATGGCCACCTTCACCTGCGATGGAAACACAAACACGCGCACACATTTATACAAGCCATTAGACAGCATCAACGACGACACACAGAAACATTATACTGCTCTGCATGGCCAATATTCCCCTGCAAGTGCATACACAGTAATGACAAAACTATAGACAAACACATGAAATAGATGACCACCATCATTCACAGTCAGCATGGACAACCAGAGTAGATGAGCATCTCTTGGAGATGAGCAGCTCTGAGAAATCAAATGGTTTGATGAATCCCTGTTTGAGAAAATTATAACAGTGAGAGGGTGGGAGGGGGTCAAAGTGCGTTCATGATCATGCTTTACCAAGTGGAGAAGACAAATTAATCAAAAAAGAAAACAATGGTAAATGACAAAGAACGAAAGGAACCAACACACAAACGCAAACATCCACTGCAGCCTCCGAAACTCCACACCTGCCCTCATTGTCTCCTCCTACACTTTCCTCCATCTCCCTCTCCTCCTCCGACTCTCTACATATGCACCTCATGGACCAAAAACTGCCTCCAAATTATTTAGCAGCAGCGTGCGCGCCATAGAATTGCTCCCCCCGGAGCGCACTGACCTGGGAGGACTGGCTCCAGGCTGCGGCCTGCTCGTCTAGAGAGCAGGCGTGGCGCCGCGCTCTGGGGGGGAACAATTTTACCCCGGACCCTCCCCTGCCTCGCCCTCGCCCGCAACACGAGCTCCGCACAGGCTTCAGAGAGAGAGAGGAGAAGCACCGCGTCAATCAACGGAGAGAGACAGGGAGGGGAGGACAGGGGGGGTAAGGGAGACAAGAGAGGGAACGGAGAAGGGAGAGGAGAGAAGAGGAAGGGAGCATAGAGAGGGAGGAGTTTAAGAGGTGTAAAAAAGTTGGAAGGGAAGGAGGAAATAGGTATGGAGGGGAAGGAAAAGTAGGGAGACTGGGGTGGAAACATCAGGGAGGAATGGGTGAGGGAGGAGGCAGAGAAGACAGAGAGGTAAAAGGGGATGGGGCAAGAGGAGTGAGGGAGGAAGCCGCCAGGAAGGGAGGGGAGCAGAGGAGTGAGGTGGAGCGGTGGAGGAGGTGTTGAGGCAAAGAGTAGTTCTATCAAAGGGAGTTAGTGGGAGGTAAGGGAGGATGGCGGGAGGAGGTAAAAGAGTTAGAGGAGGAGAGCTTGAGGGGAAGTGTCCGGACTGCAGCAGAGCCAAAAGCCAGTGGAGTGGCTAATTGGAGGTTTGTCAGTCGCTATCCAATCACAGCTCGGGATTCAGGGTGTGGGGGGTTTGGGGGGGGCAGAGCCAGCACAGGCAGGCATGAGGTCATATCAGTGCAGCAGTTACCATGGTTACCGAGTCCCTGGATTTTCCAGCCCCCTCTCCACCCCTCCCTCACTCAAAACCTTCACGCACGTTCAACTCTCTTTCTCATACAAACACATACACACATTGAATTAACTCCTCCTTTACCTTGAGGTTGGGGGTCTGTGTCTGGTCCACAGTGAACCTCATGAGGATGGTGAACTGGAGGTCGTTGGGGAAAGACTCTCTGCAGGATTAAAAAGACATCCATGTTAGGATCCTCAGGATCTCAGAAATGAAATAAAAACCATATTGGTGGATATTGGGACAGATAAGATAGTGTTCTTTTACTCGCGTCAACGGACAAAAATTATGGATGTAATGGTTTCCCATTCTTAAAGATGATCTAACATTGTTGTGTGTGTGTGAAGAAAGGAGGCCAAGAAAGACCCATGATCAAAGAAGGCCAATCTACTGAAATTCAGATTCCACATACAGTATATGTGGGTCAACAGCTAATATAATCAACTTGAACCCACTGTCCCAATCCCATTCTGTATGCGAGTGTGTTACCGACCGTGTGATATCCAGCGCTCTCTGGACTTTGGCCTGAACGGAGCCCAGCAGGTCGGCTCCCATCTTCTTCAGCAGCTGGGTGAGCAGGACAAACAGCCAGTCCTGCAGGTCTTCCTTATGGACCAGGATGAAGTCCACCAGCGTCTCCAGGAACATGCTGAACACCTGGACACACACACACACACACACAGCATGGGTCACACGCAAAGACTCGGCCACTAACTCACTCACACACAGACAAAACGCCCCACACGCACACATGCACATACACAAGTACTCCTGCATACATATGCATAATATAGGATATGCTGCTAAAGAGGGATCATGTGAGAGCAGTATTAGTTCCCGCTGTGAGGTTAGCAGTCATCCACTCATCCTTCCAGCTGCCCATACCTTCATTCCCAAACACCAATTATCTTAAACACACCCAAACTCATTAGTAGATGACCACAATGACACCGTTAATTACTTCACAAGACGCAACAGACACCAATCAGGCAACAACATGTGACATCGCCGAGGCAGGTTAGTGAGTGAGTAGTATGCTGTTGCCTTGGTAATTGGTCAATCAGATTAATGAAGCAGATTCACATCCAAACACACAAACGTTAAAACAGGTGTCATCAACCGACTGGCCAAACTTACTCTCTACAGAGAGTTCCAAAGGGGGGGTGGCATGAGGGAGAGAGAGACACATCTGTTAGCATCCTGACCAAGTATACATAAACATGTGAGCATACACCTACAGAGGTGTGTGTTTTGTGTACGTGTGTATGTGTATGTGTATGTTTTCATCAACTTATCAAATCCATGAAACTGATAAACATTTAATCTTGACCACGCATACAATCCGTTCACCATTTGCAAAATGTTTAAGAGTCTTTCACAAGGCAGCAACAACAACATCTGTAGAATCTGAAAAGTGTTGCTTTGTGTAGACTGGAAAAATGAAATGAAAGAAAAACGGATAGATATGGGAGAGTGAGAGAGGAAGTGAGAATGGTCTGGACAGATAGATGGAGGGAGGAAAGGAAGCCGAGGTGAGATGTACCTTGAAGGAGGCTGAGCTTATACCGGATTCTGCCGTGCCGTACACCCTGCCGGAGTCTCGCTGAAATTCATGAAATCGTCACGTCAAACGAGGGGGAAGGGGAGGGGCTCACACACCTGACTGTGTGTGCGAGGTGATGGGAGTAGAGGTGGAGGGGGGGGGGGCACTCAAAACGCCGGAGGAAAAGTGGCGGTGTTAGAGAAGACGAACCGCAGCAGATTAGTCAGAAAGAAGAGCTGGCAGCCAAAATATGTGTCTATGTGTGTGTGCATGAGTGTGTGTGTGTGTGAGTGTATGAGTGTGTGTGCGGTCAGTGTCATCGCTTCAGACTATGCAGGAAGGGAGGGGGGGGGGAAGAGGGGGTTGTAGTGGACGCAGTGAGCACACAGCCAGCGGATTGGCTGATGAATAGTGATAGAGCAATCCCATTGGACGGCGGAGAGTGTGAGGTCACACACAAACTCAGGCGTGGCATGCCGTTAGAAACCAGTCAGCTACCGTCGCACGCTCTGCATGCCTGTGTTCATGTCTGTCTGTATGTTCATACTGATGTGTGTGTGTAAATCTGAGGATATATTTTGACCTGTTTATCCCGTGTTCAAGCCTCAATGTGTTAGTGAATATATTTAATATTTAAAATGTTGAAAAATGTGTGTTCAATTTTCCTTGTTTCGGCAGAATCCGGTACAGTGGAGGATGGCGGGATAAACAAAAGCATTTGGAACCAAGGTAAAATCAAAGTGGGTGGATAATGAATATACATGTCATTGTGGTATTGTACATGAGTGCCTTGTGTGCACATGTGTTTGCGTGAGCGAGTACATGCATGCGCCCATACCTTACTGTGAGGGTCTGCAAACATCCTGGTGAAGATTTCACATAGCCTCTTCAACTCGACCCGACTGCAGACAAAAAGAAACACAGTTAGATGAAAATGACCAACGGATTTCGAGTGAGATTTAGCGCTCGCCTGCCCTGTGATAGGCTGACCTGAGGGTGCGCTGGTTCTTAAGCAGTGCCTGCAGGCCCAGGAGTCCCTCCTTCCTCTCAGACCAGTTGGCACTGGCACAGCGGTTCAGCACCTGGCGAAGGACACAAACACACACAGGGCTGTTGAGTTATGTATGGACATTAGGGATGCACTGGTATTTGGGATGAAGCAATATCAAGCTGAAAAAAGTTATCAAGATTTAAAAATGTACTTAACAGTAAAATCTGATACTAAAGTGACTTGAATTTTTTCACATGTACAATAATGTTATGATGTTTAAGGGAGGAAAATTATTATATCAGTAATTTTTGTCATCAAATTAATGTCAAATTAAATCTATACTGTTCAGTAAAAGTGAAGCACTGCACTGGAACTCAACATAAAGTATTGCATGAATTGCAGTAAAACACTGATATTACCAGTTGAGCCACCAGGACTCCCTGAATATGTTCATTTTATTTGTTCTAGCATGGATTATTTGAACTCCAACTGGTTACTCCAGTACTGAGGACTTGAGACTTGACTTGGACTCGAGGTTTGGTGACTCAACTACAATACACCGGTTCACTGTATTCTCTGCTGTGATACTCTATACTTCTGTGGCTGCTGACCTCTGCAACGTCTTCGGTCTGTCTCATGTAGGTGGGGATGGCTCCTCCGTTCCTGGAGCTGTAGGACCTCTCGGAGCAGGCGCTGGACGCGTCGCTGTTGGCGTCGTCGTCAGAGTACATGCCGTAGTTCTCGTACCGCCGCCGGGCCGGCTTCTTCTGCAAGAGGAGGACAGGAACGGAGAGGGAGTGAAATGAAGCTAGGAAATGAAAACACTGACATAATATGCACTGACATATCTGCACAAAACACAAAAACAAACACAGCTAAACACACACAACACACATATGAGGCGGGAGAAGAAGCTGACCTTGGACCGCATGTCTCCCAACAGCTGACAGCGTTAAACAGAGGTAGAACCATGGGTTAGTCAGACACACACACACTCCAGGAGGCACACACACTCCAGGAGCTGTGAGCTGCACATGCTGATAGCTGGCTAGAATGTGCACTGAGTCTACATATTGGTTTCTTGTATGTTTATTTGTGTGGTAGCATGTGTGTGTGTGAGTTTTGAGTGTCTTCATACCAGCGCGTCTGCGAGAGCCTCTTCTACGTCTGAGCCGGTGTTGAGGACCCTCATGGCACTGACTGATGAAGACAGACGACTGGACTGACTGATGCCAAACCCTGATCCTGTGGGCAGAGACACAGAGAAAGACAGAGACGGAAAGAAGAAGAAGAAGAAGAAGAAAGAAAAGAGGATAGGAGCAGAATATATTACAAAACTTTAGAGAGATGTATCTATATAATTCCTTGGAGACTCAGACTCTCTAACACACTCCTCCACTCTTTCAACCACCTCTCACTTATCCACTTGTGAGGAACTTCACTCACTCTCCTCGTCATCCACTCTCTCCCTTTTACTCAACTCGCACACACTACATTTCCCATGAGCCACCCCGGTAAGTTGACGTGATGACTTGTTAAATGACATGATAACCCCCGACATCACAGGTGCCTCTGGGGAGAAAAAGGTATGAATGACATAAAACACAGGAGGACGAGTGGGTTTCTCCGCAGAGAAGGGGCGGAGCTAAATAAGGAAACAAAAGGACGATGGTAAAACTGGCAGAATGGTTGTCGTGGCAAAACTGGTGGAATGGTTGCCGAGGCAACTGAACGGGCGGAAGCATGCGATTCCACTGGAAGCTTCGACGTCCTGGAGTGGAATGTAAGAAACGGAGTCCAACGGAGAAGAAAAGGAACAGGCGGACAAAATAAAGGAAAAGATGCGCAGAACTAAAAAGAACAAAAAGAAAAAGACGTTGGCGGAGAGAACAAAATTAAGACTCAGTGGGTGGATGAGTGACGGAGAAATAGTGGTACTCAGCCTTCACCTGCAGCACCAAAAGCATCAGGTGTGTGGAGAGCTCCGGTGGAGCGAGAGTAGCTCCGCGTTGCTGCAACCGAGAACAACACACACGTACAGAGTTTAACACACACACACACACACACACACACACACACACACACAGAACAGAGAGACACACGCAACCCCCACACTGTTAGAACAGAGTGTGAGAGTAGAGAGAAAAGGCCGACAACCATGCAAACACATGCCAGTGTATAAGTGTTTGTTTCTTTTAAATCACACTCAGTGTGTCCAAATGAGATTCCCTGCAGCGCTGAGAAGTCCAACATATTTTCTGTTTTGAGATTTTTAGTAGCCGTCAGAACAAAACAGATATCTGCTTAAGCTAAAAATGTGACAACCAACTGCCCTCCGCTTTGAGCACACCCAGCAAAAAGTAGGAAAAACCTCATGTGGAAAACAAAGTTGCTGGGGTCTCGACACAGAGGCTCTCTCTTTTTTTCTCGTCTCTCTTCTCTGATGTCGTACTCATCCTGTTTTTAACAACACATCCCTCTGACTCAGGGATCCGTCCGCTACTGCTACTCACCGAGGGGTGTGAAGGAGCGTACGGGGCTGGTGTCCCGGCTGCTCTCCCTGCTGGCCTCTCTGCTGCAGCCCTGACTCATACTGGGCCGCGGGATACGACTGCCCCGAGCTAACGCCACCCGGGTTACAACATCACACCGCAGCAGGGGAGAGAGAGAGAGAGAGGGGGGGGGGGGGGGGGGGGGGAAGAGCAGCAGAGGAAAGAAAAGTAGGAGTAAGAACAGAAGGGAAGAGAAGGCAAAGATGAATACAGTGGAGGACAGAATAGGGAGACGTAGTAAAAACACAATAGGAAGGAGGCAAGAGAAGGAGGAAGAACATAAATGAAGGAGACGGCAAAAAGAGGAGGAAGGAGGAAGGAGGAAGACGGATATATGAGCAGTGAGGAGGAAGGGGACAAAGAGAGAGAGGGGAAGGTACATGGATAAAGACACAAACAAAGAGAGAGAATAGAGGCAAGAGTGACAAACTGACAGAAACAAGAAAGCACAGGTCTACTGGCCCTGAGGGAGCATCTCAACAGACTGAAGTGGCTCCTTCTCCTCGTCCCCAGTGCAGAGGGAGCAAGGACAGGGAGTCACCTTAGAAGATTGAGGTGCACCCAAAAGGAGCACAGGACTGCTGGACTCAGAAATCACACGTAAATATAACAGTTTCATATTCACATACACACTCTCACGCTCACTGTGTCTCTTTTTCTCACACGCAAACACACAGAATAGAAAAGGAAGTGATTTGAGATGAATTTAGAGATTGAGGAGTGGGAGGGGGGAGGATCTGCGTTTTCATCCAGTTGCATCGCAATCAACCTCGCTGTTCATTGGTCAGCTTCAGCACCCACCCAGCCAATCAGGGTTAATCACAGCCTACCGAAGGGTTACAAAAGCCTGATAAAGCTTCGCTGATCCTGTGAGAAGATTCATTCACGGGCCGCTGCCAACAGGTTAGTATGGAGGGGAGAGGGGGTGGGGGGGGGGTGCTTTCGCATTCTTAGTAGCATGGAGATCTGCTGATCACCATGGGAACCCGTCACCGTAACAACACAGCCAGGAAGTCACAGACAGGTTAGAGAGATGGGTTCTGGGAGTATGAGGCGGCGAGCGACAGCCTGGTGTAGGGCTTGGGACGGCGTGAGAGATTGTGTGAGAGATTTGGAGTGATGGATGGAGTTAAGGGACGAGGGATGGAGAGATGAGGAGAGAAACTGAGAGAGACAGATTGATGTGGAGAGATGGATAGCAGGGTGATCTGGTCGACGTCGGAGCCTTACCTCCTCTGCTCGCTCCGTTGTAGATGGAACTAATGCTGGAGGGAGCTGGAGGGACAGAGGGAGGGAGAGGGAGAAAAGGAGGAGCAGAAGAAGAAAAGGTGGACAGGGAGCAACAGGGAAGAAAGAGAGTTGAAGTCCGAGGGTATAAGGACCATTGAGTGTGGGTGTGTGTGTTTCTGTGTGCGTGCTTGCATTGCATCACTGTGTATCAAAGGCAATATCCTTGGACAAGTCATTGCTCAGCTGAGTTTATAGATACATGACATCATATAGGCCCTAGGGCAGCAGTTATAAAATTAGTAAGTCAATAAGTCACATAAATCCCCAGAAAATAAAACTCAGGAAGGCAGAGAGAAGAGGGAGAATTTCATTGGTTCAAAAAGTCATGAATGAAACCAAAACCTAATCCAGATGGAGGGAGAAACGGAGAGAGACAGAGAGGGAGGAGTCTATGTGTGTGTGAGCGTGTCTGTGTGTGCGATGCTGGGAAAAGTTCAGTCATGCAAAGGGAAAGGCTGTCAAGAATAGCAATACATACACCATTTGGTTGCATAGTACTTGATGCTAAGGTGTGAGTGTGTGTGTGTCTAGGCTTCCCTTTACGAACTGGTGTGTGTGTGTGTGTGTCCTCACCGACAGACAGGCGGGTGGGGGAGGAGTCTCTGGAGCAGCCCTGGCTGCGGGGGATGCGGCTGCGTCTGTGCCCCGCCCCTCCGGCCCCGGCCAGCACCCTCTGGGCCCCCGAGCTCATGGTGCTCAGGGCCGTACTCGTCAGCACGCGGCCTGGGGAGCCGCTCCGACTGCCCGCTGCACAGAGAGACGAGCGAGGGATAGAGGAGCACAAAATACAGAGAGAAGGGAGAAAGAAAAGTCAGAGTCTTACTCATGCAACAGATGTAACAGTGAAAGCTACAGAGCTGCTACTACTTTACCAATCCCCTTCTGATGTGAGGACAGTGGACACTGGTCTTATATCAGACATGGTGACTGTCTTGGGATGGGAGAATGTTCTTACCGTTTCTCACACAGTGATAGAATACGACTTAATGTATCTACAACTTTGCGGTCTATATACACAACTGACGAGGAGTCAGAGTAGGATCCTGTCCTTCAATTAGTGGCATTGGTTTCCAAGCACTTATATTAGAAGTCAAGTTGAAAAAACAGCAGACACTAATTGGAACAATTACACAAAAAAAACACAATTGGAAAGGGGATTCTTGAGTGTGAGGAGAGTTGGAAACCATTCTGAAGCAAAATTTCATTTGATTGGGCAGGTTACAACTTAAAGACTTTTTGATTATTTGAAAAATGTGACACCTTTTCTTACAAAATCTTTGATATTACTAAATTAAAACAAATAATGTTACTATTTCCAAGGATAGTGGATAATTTAAGTAATAGTTTGACGAAAAGATGAGTTTTACTGATGAAAAGATGACACTTAAAGACAGGCTCTTCTATCTTTTAAAGATATTGAATGATACACTTCCAGAAATGCTTTGTCCCCAAAAATGAATATATAATGTTTGGTCAATTTCTCCTCCCCAAGACATCCCGTCTCCAAGTGCAAAGCCCATAGTGCATCTTGCTCTACAACAATAGTCCTGTCTACTTGAACACAAACAGTTTAGGAGAAGCTTCTTTGCAGTGCTGGATATTAAGTGTGTGAACAGACTTTGGGGGAACAAGCTCCTGTGCTCAACACACAAAGCTGGATCTACAACACAGATCCCCCCCCCCCCCCCCCAAAACAATGAAAATTAGCACAATGACCAGACTCTCTTGCTCTCTTTTTCTCACACACACGAAAACATAAGCCACACACACTTTCAACACAAAACAGACGCAACCTTCTACACACACTGTGAGTCTAAATTCTAGTATCCAGTGACATACAGCTAACTGAAAACATGTAATCTAAATGACAGAAAGAAGGTAAGTGAAAGCGAGGTTGTCTTGACATCTTTAATGGAATCTGCCTGTCTGTAACTTTTTGAATTTATAGTATCCTTTATCATATAAAGCTCCCTCTGTTTGGTCTCTTGTCTTTCTCTATTATCGGTCTTACTCAACTCTCCCTCCCTGTCTCCCCTCGTCTCCCTCCATTTACAGATACACAAAGCCCATCTGGACACTTACAGGGGACAGCTAACCTGTTAGCTTTGCTATCAGTCTCTTTTTTATCCTTGTTAGTATTACAAAGCTCTCACTTATTACCATTTTTATGGTTGTCAATCTGTTGACAACCAAGAGAGTGAAACATGTGAGGTGACATACCAAACAAAATTAAAAATGTTTAGATTTAATTCGCATGGGATCTAAAGATACATCTTTTGGCTGACTAAATTCTAGCAGGAGAGGGTGTGTTTGTTTTTCCATGTAAAACTTTTCCATTCCCTCTTTCCATGCATAAGAGGTTTCCTGTTACGCTATAGCTCCCTTTCCCTCTTTCACTACTGAGTGAAGACAACCCTATGGCTACAGCCAGGCACACATAAGAGTGCAGAAACCCAAGGTTCCCAAAGCAGTGTGTTTAGCTTGGTTATAGAGCAGCCATGTTAACAGTCTGTGCCTACAAGTCCCAGCATGCCTCAGCCAGAGTGGGAGGAGCCTTAAGTGACCAGTCTGGGTGCACGTGAGGAAGGGGGAGGTCAGGGGAACAGAGGATAGGCAGTAAAGATAAGAGAGCGGGTAAAAAGAAGTAGCGTTATAATCTTACCACCAACGGGGGTAGCAGACTGAGATCCTGAGCCATTAAGCCCATTGGTTGGGAGGAGGGGGAAGCAGAGGCCAGGGGAAGGAACAGCAGATTAAACCAGATGAATTATGGGTGTTAGCGCACAAAGCGTCATGGGAGTTAGAACACAGAGCATGATGGGAGCGTATCCTGGCGTTCCACACCGAGAATGAGGGCGGAGCCAAAACACTTTGATTAAATAAATCCATTTAGGAGAAAGAAAACAATAAAATAAGCATAGAAAGCGCGTTGCTGAAAACGAACACACACACACTGAACCAGCTGCAGATGATGGACCAGGAGAAGCAGTGCATGTTGTTACGGCCGGCATGGCACATGAATGAAGCGTAGCTTGTTCACAATGAGGAAAAGTAAAAAATGCCCCAAAGCAAATATGCTCAAAAACCAACACGCACACACACACAAATCTGTCTAACCCTCTATTCAGCTGCCCTTCCCTCTCTCTCTCTTAACTCTCTCTTAATCTGCTGCTCTGAGATTCTGGTTTTGCAGCCGGAGCTCAACTCTTGATCTGAAGGCTTCCATCTGGTCCTCTGTCTAAATGTCTGCCAAGGTGGATCTGATTGGTTCACGGGGCCTGCGGTCCAATCACTGACCCATCCTCTTTTAACCTTGGGTCCAAGCGGGTGTCAAATCCATTAGGCCACAAGTAGCACATTTGAACTCCAGTAGTCTTGGAAAGCAGGCAAAAACACATCTGCTTTAGTGCTGCAATAGTGGAGCTAGCTCGGCGCCGTTTGTTATGCTGCTTGTTTGTTGGAGTGTTTTGAATAACTTTAATGACAGCCAGAGCCAGGCTAGAGCAGCGGAAATGAACTGTCCACCACACCACCCTCAGTGATGAGACACAGCATGCAGAGAAACACACACACACCCACCTACACACACTCATTCCTCCACACACAAAACACATTGATCAGAATGAGAGCGACAGTGGGTGGGCCACCTATCCCACTGTGGTACACACAAACACACACACACACACACACACACTCTTATTCTGACATACAGACAGAATACCTGGCGTGCAATCGGATTCGTCGGAACCTGAAGGCATAAAGACATTTACATGGAGCTTATTGTCACCGTGACGGCAACAAGTACAGAAACTCCACAAAGAGTAACTAAGAAACCACACACACACTCTGGCACCCAGAATGTTTCTCTCACAACCGGCTGCAAGTCACATTGTGTGTTTTTCTGGGTGGGAGGGGGTACGTACGTTGTGACTGGGACACCATCTTGGTGCGGCTGCGTCCTCGTGAGTCCACCTGGCTGGTCACTCCGCTGGCAGTGGACAAGGGCTGCTTGGTACGTAGACGACCTGGACGTATCCAGAGGGAAAACCGTAAGAATACACAGACACACACATCCAAAACACACCATACTCTCTAGGCTGATACAGCTAATCACACTAGGTTTGCAGCAGAATAAAGCCCAGAACCTAGGAAGCACTACAGCTGAGAAAAAGCTACTATTGCTGGAAGCTGCCGAATGATTAAGTCCTTAACTATACAGTCACATACAGCCATTCATCCATCCAGTCATCCAATCAGCAAGGTGCACACGCAGATATGTACACTAGGGATGCTTCAACGGATTGGCCACCAGTCAGTATAAAGGACATATTCACTAAAACATTCATTTAAAGCATAATGTAATTACCAAACTGTTATTGGATCTGTGTCGGCAAACTTTCATATTAAAAAAAACTGTGATGGGTACCAGTTCCAAAAATTCCGACTGGAACATCCCTAAGAGACACACACATACACACACACACACACACACACACACACACACACCCTAACCACAGTCTTACCATTGTCTGACCTGGTCCCTACAGACAGACAAAGAAGGAGCAGGTTGTAAATCTCACATTTCACCTAACACCTCAACAAACATGTAATTTGCATAATTTGATGCAAGTCATGATGAGGTTTGCAGACTGCGCACTAACAATATGATCATTATCCTATCAGACTACTATATTTCATTCCTACATTACACCTATACAATACCTATATAACAATGAACAGATCAATCTGTAGTTGGTTTGGTAATTTCCTTCTCTCTTACAAGATTAAACTTTAGTAAAAGCAGGAAATGATCTTAGATGTTTAAATCATCTGAGCCATGAGGTGATGAACAGGGCTCTGATCTGAATGGATATGAATGAGGGTTGAATGTGAGAGACCAACAGCAGGGGGCGCTGTGGCCACAGACTGCAACAACTCAGTTAACATGGATTGGAATGAAGGGATGGAGAGGAAAAAAAAGAAGAGAAAGGAAAAAAAAGAGAAGCGTGAGGTTGTCGCTGGTGAAGCAGAGTGAGATGATCTTACCATCCGTTTTATCAGAGGCATCATCTTTAGTGGCAGAGAGAGAGGGTGGAAGAAGGAAAATAATGAGAAAGAAGAGGGATAAATCAGAGACATAAGAAAAAGACAAAGACGACAGAAAGAAGGGAAAAGAAATTAGAGAAAATCAACAAAAGACAGAAAGACAGAAAGTCAGAAAGAGAGGGGAAAAGAAATATGAAGAAAGGAAGGAAAAAAGAATGAATAAACCAAAGAAAGAAAGAAAATAAAGAATGAAAGATAGAAAAGGGTAGAGAGAGGAGAAACAAGAGAGGAGCACAGTGTGTATTAGTAACAGAACATCTGGTCAACAGAGAACCATGCAGGTGCAGTGGTCAACACCAAAACACAGAGAGACAAACCGACACACAGGACAATATTCACATCCATAACATGCGCACAGAGAATATGCAGACCAAAACACACTCATATGATACACTAACAGGCAACAAGCAGGCACCAGGAGAGGAGAGGAGAGGAGAGGAGAGGAGAGGAAAGGAGAGGAAAGAAGCGAAGAGCAAAGGAGAGGAGAGAAG